>NC_068997.1:16431320-16432531 GCF_001194135.2 Octopus bimaculoides
ATATATATGTATATATATATATATATATATATATATGTATATGTGTGTGTGTGTGCATGTACATTTGTGTATGAGTGTATCTTTATCTTTAAGTGAACATGGAAATGAAACTTTGTAGATGTGTTTTGGGGGTATATATACACATGTACACATGTAAGTTTTTACTTGTTTTTCTCAAAAAAGCTTTTCTCATATTTATTTTGTTTTCTCTGATTTTTTACAGGGATGGAACAGCTACTCGCCTATGACCCTGTGACATTTGGAACTCCTCTATCTTTATTACAAATACCAGAACAAGCTCGACGCCATGTCAGTGCCAAACTTATAGAACCCAGTTCTTCTGTAGCCCAGTATACCCAAGATTGCAAGACACTTGCAGATCTCAAATCTGCTTTGTCTGAGAACGATTTTAAATGCGCTCAAGAGAGCACAGTAGATGTTGGTTATATATGCAAGAAGTGCCACATAGTGTATCCTGGCAAAGATGGTTGTGACAATCATCAACATTTGATATGCTTTCCAGCAGGGAAAGTATCCGATGGCATTAAGCCAATTTTAAAACTTGAACAACTTCAGTATGAGTGTTTAGCATGCCAAGATAAATTCTCCACGTCGCAAGAATTTATACTACACTGTAATCAAGATGTTCACAAAAGCAAAGCTTTACGCCATTTCTCCAAGAGTGAGTGGAGATTAGCACCATCCCTTACACCAGCCCCTTCAGAAAACAATAGTAGTAGTAGTACGAAAGAGTCCAAATTGCCTAGCACTTCCCAATTGAGCTCACTGACTAAATGTCAGGGTCGAGGGAGCGAGAAAACTCCTTCGACGCCTTCAGACTCTGCTGCCTCCACAATCAGTTTGGCTGACCAAGCAAACCGACCAAGTGAGCCCAAAAAAGCCAAACTGGAATGAATGATATAAATAAAAATAAAAACAAAATAAAAAAATAAAATGAATAAAAAATAAACAGATTTAAAAAAAAAAAGTGTGAGAGAAAGAGAGAGAGAGAAACTTATCTTTGTCCTCTTCTTCCTCTTCCTCCTGATTATTATTAAAAAAAAACACACACAAAGCAAATAAACAAATGAATAAAAAACAAAAAATTCAAAACAAGCAACAAAACAGAACAAAATAATATAAAACAAAAATAAAACAATAGAAACAAAAGCAAAGCAAAGAATGGTTGTTTCACATGGTTTCTCTGTGCA
>NC_068997.1:16432748-16433947 GCF_001194135.2 Octopus bimaculoides
TTTTTTTTTTTTTCATTCCCTTCTTTCATTCATTTCTACCCCACCCCCACCTCCCTCTCTCTACTTGATATGTTATTTTTATTTTTGATTCTTCTTTTTATCTCCGATCATTATTTTTCTATCAATTCAAGTTAATTTTTTAAATGTTACTTTTGATTTTTTGTTGGGAAGTTTTTTTTTTTTTTTTTTTTTTTCCTTCTCTAATTCTCAGTTTTGTTTTTTTCATTCAAATTTTTCTCTCTCCCTCTCTTTCTCCTCTCTATCTTTCCTACTCTCACCACTCTCTCTCTCTCCAGTGATACATATTGGTCTTTGAAAAGACCATTTCCTACCTACATACATACGTATGACATATATATATATATACATATGCTCATACACACACCTACATACACTTACATATACATATGTGTAATATATGTATATATATATATATATATATATATATGACACATATACATACATACGTGTCCCTTGTAATATCACATGTATTATCATACATATTGTATTATCATATCGTTTTCTCATCAGAATTGGATGCTCAAGCAAAATATGTTATTATTATTATTATGATTATTATTATCATTATTATTATTATTATTATTTAAAAAAGAAAGAGAAAATAACAAATTAATAAATACGACGAAAACGAAGAAAAATCATTTTAAAAAAATATACATTTGACAATGATAATGAAAATAAAAGAAAACAAATGAAAAAAAAACAACAGACATGAAATGAAATTAAAAAAAAAACAAATAACAAAACAGACATTGCTGTGACAATGAATCAGTATTAATTAACAAGTAATAAACAAAATAATCAAAGATTTGAATATGTATGTATGCATGTGTTTGTTTATATATATATATGTGTGTGTATGTGTGTATATATATGTATATATGTATGTATTCAAGTATGTGTATGTATATATATATATATGTATGTATAGGTGTGTTTGTGTGTGTATAAATATATATATATATATATATATACACACGCACATGCATTTGTATGAAGAGGTTATAAAGGAGATTTGCAAATGAAAATTTGAAACCTCTCATATGGATAGATTTTCTTGTCCATGATTTGTGGAAAAAAATACAACAGAAACTTTACCAGAATACTCCTGATCTACATTTAAATCTACTTTATAAACAGGCCAAAAAAAAAGAGAATTTAAAGAATCATATATGTAT
>NC_068997.1:16433957-16440880 GCF_001194135.2 Octopus bimaculoides
TATATATATATATATATATATATATATATATATATATACACATGCATAGTTATGAGGACAAAGAGGAAAGAGTGATTGTGGGAGATGATATTTTGAAAGATGAGGAATAAAAACTATAAATATATATGTATATATACACAAATATATATATATATATATATATATATGTATCCGAATGTATGTGTGTGTATGTGTATATATATATATATTTCATATGTTTCAACAATATTGTGGCTGGAAACCAGCTAAAGTAATAATATTGATAATAATAATAATCATCGTCATCGTCATCATCATCATCATCATGAAGAACCTTGTAAGAAGGAAAAAAAAATGTGCTGGTCAAAGGAGTGCAGAAGGAAACTCACTTAAGACTATGGTAATAATTATGTAATAATAATAATAATAACAATAATAATAACGATAATAATAATGTGTTGGCCCTTTTGTGTATAGGAATGCTCCCTGTGTTTGTACATAGGGGAAGATGAAAAATTTCACAAAAAAAAAACAAAAACATTTTTAAGTGTAAAATAAATAAATATATATATATATATATAATATATATATGATGATATATTTCAAAGCAGTCAATTGACCTTTGACATGCTTCTTCATAAAAAAAAAACTATAGAAAAAACAAAAATCACTGAAAAAAAATCGCAACCAAAATATTCTTTGGTTATGATTCTGTTGTGTCGTTTTATGTTGAAAATTCACTGGTTCTGTAAAGTTCTTCATTTAACTGCTTCCTACTAAACAAAGGTGAATTGGATCCTTTGTGGAGTCCTTACCATTTTACTTTTCACTTTAGTTTTTTTTTTTTTTCATTTCACAGATATTATCATTAATATTACTATTATTATTATTATCATTATTACAATTATTATTATTATTACTATTATTATTTCTTGTTAGATTGTCTTGTATTTGTATAGTGTATAGCAAATTGAAGGAAATCCTGGAAAAAGACATAGTTTTTTTTTTTTCTTGGTTTTTTTTTTTCTTTCTCTCATGCGTAACCAGGGTTTGAAACTTTGTCCCATTTCATAAAAATTCGAAAGATTCAAGAATATTCCAATTGATTATTTTGAGTGAAAATTTGTTGCTGACTACGGATTGACTTTTTAAAAAAATTCAATTCAGTTTGTTATATATGACCAATGTATGATATGTATGTATGTACGTGTGTGTGTGTGTATATATATATATATATATATATATATATAGCTGTACACATAAGTAAACAAAATTTGTGTGTATATGTTTATGGTGTATATAGGTGTGTTTGTATATATGTATGCACATCATATATGCATACAGAAATTTCTGTATTCCAACCATTTAGACAGACAGACGGGCATAAACACCTTCAAACACACCCACATACGCATGCACATATGCATTATATATCAGTATATAAGCAGATATATATGCATGTGTGTGAATGTCCATTTAATGGACATACTGCTAGTATTGGATAATATGTATATTTATACATACATTTAAATGTGTGTGCATATATGTATGTATGTGTGTGTATACATATATATATATATATATATATATATATATATACTCACTTATACACTTTCACCACCACCCACCCAATTATACATATATACTTTTACCTACATGCATATGTGTATATATGTGTGTGTCTTTGTGCTGATATCTCAAAACCAATTACCATTTACAAGTGTATTCTAAAGACTTTTTACCAAATCTATGCCTAAAGAGACATTCTGATTTGAATTCTTCCAGATTTCATAGAACAGTGCCATAAGTTCTACTAAAAGACAAGACAAACCATTGTTTACCTCATCATACATAAACTCTGAAATATTCAACCCTGCCCCCACCCCGAGAAAAAAAAACAAATAAGAAACAAATGGAAAATGAAAGAGAAAATTACGAATAATGAAATAAGTTTTAAAAAATATATCTCACAATGGGATAAATGTGTGTGTGTGTGTGTGTGAATGAAGTCATTTGGAGTAACAAGAAATCAAGCCCTCATGTTACTCCTTCTTCCCCCCTTTCACAATCTTCCCTCCTCTTTATCAATGCATTTCCCTTCTCTGAATATATATATATATTTATATATGTATGTGTGTCCCTTGTGTGTATATATGTATATATATATATATATATATATACACACACACGTTTGTGAGTGTGCGCTTATGTGCTTGGCAGTATATGTATCTGTGTACATGTATATAGATAGTTATTTACAATTATGGGTGACAATGCATTGTGTGTGCGTGTCTATTATATATATATATACATATATATGTATATATACACTCACTCCTATACATATACTTATGCAGACACACTTTATTCCTCTTTAATCTGTGTTATCTGGTGCTGTCTTTTGTGTTTCTTTTCTAAAGGCATTTTAATTTTCCGAATTTATTTGGGTGTGGGTGTTGGTGTGTATACACATGCATACATACATACATGCATTTATAAATATATATATATATATATATATATATATATATACACACATACATATACACACACACACACACGTGTAGGAGTGTCTCTATATATATGTGTGTGCGCGCGTGTGTGTTTATCTCTCCCTAATAAAAATGGTTTAGATAGACAAAATCACTTTTTAGAAATAAAATATTGGAAAATAATGTAATTATCAAGTCATTGGAATATCTTAACTGCCATTCTGGGTTTCTGGAAAATTCCAGAATTTTTTTTTTTAATTATTCATTTTTCTTTTTTTTTTTTTTTTTTTTTTTTTTTTTTTTTTTTTTTTTTGTGAAATATATACATATGTATGTATGTTGTGAGTGGGTGTGGGTGGGTGTGTTTGCACATAAATATATATATAGATATAGTATGTGAGAGGTGTCTCTTTTTCTTCCTCCCCCTTTGAGTGTGTGTATGTATATATATGTATGTATCTTTCTCTGTGTGTGTGTGAGTGTTTGTATGAGCATGCATACATGTGCATACACACCTGTACACATAACGTGTATATATATATGTATATATATATATATATATACAGATATATATATATATTAGTATATGTTTGTGAATAACTGTGTATGTATATATATATATATATATATATATATATATATATATATATATATATATATATATATATATATATATATATATATATAGGTATATATGTATGTGTGTGTATGTATGTATATACATATATATATGTATGTATGTATATATATATATCAAATAACAAGGTGCATGTGTGTGTAGTTGTGTGCAAATGTGTGAGTTTGCTGTTTGAATGTATATGTAAATATCTGCAGAACTATATTTCAGGCGGTACACGCAGATAAACTGGTGTAACATTTTTCTATCTTTCATTCTTAACCTACCTGCAAAAAAACATGACATTTGTTGCTCTTCTCTGAAATAAAAAACAGAAAAGATGAAAAAAAAATAACAATAATAATAATAATAACGCAACTTAGTCTATTGTTTAAATTTAATTTCTTTCCATTTTTTTTTCTGTATATATTTTCTTTCTCTTCCTTTTTTTTTTATTTGAAGTTGATGCTCCTTTCAGCATTACTCAGTTTCACTATGAACCACAGGAAACATTGAGTACTAACAAGAAGCTTTAGCTTCAAATAAAAATATACAAGCTCTATTTCACATATTGAATGCATTTTTCTTCATATTTTTAGTTCAACATACATAGTTATGCAATTTATGTATAGATGTATTTGTGAGTGTATATGGGAAGACGATTTGGTCAAGCATTATGGGTCAAGATGAAAAGGAATGGTTCTATCAAGACAAAACTGGAAGCGCATTGTGAACGATGGTGTATAACAACATTTGATGGCTTAGTCGATACTGTGAGATATTAGATTCGTTTTACAAACGTGTGGTTTTGGACTCTGTGCAGTAACATGAACGAAGAAAGTGTCTTCTACTGAAGCATTGGGCCAACCAAAGCCTTGGGAGTGGATTTGGTAGGCAACAATTGAAACAAGTCTCTTGTATTATGAGTTTTATGTGTTTACGCCTCTTTGTTTTGACATCATATGAGAATTGTTCGCAAAAGTGACCGTAATGCACGTGGTGTTATTCCTTTGCAATCTTCAGAGAAATCTTGTTAGGCTATGGTACTCTACATGTGGAAAGAACCAAAGGAAATATCATCCTTTCTTGGAAACAAGGATGGAGAGAAATAGATACTAAAACAGCAATGATGATGATGATGACATTGATATATGCTTTTTTATGTATACATACGTTATATGTATATAATGTATGTATATATATACATACACATGAATGTATGCATTAATTTATATGTATGTGTCCACACATATGCACATTCCAAAACGTGTGTGTGGATTTCACTATATGTATATGCATGTTTGTTTCTATGTGTACATGTGTTTGTATCTGTGTGACCGTATATAACTCTACATGCATGCTTTGGTGCTTGGAGCAGAGGTACGTAACCCATTTTCTCTTGAGGAGATTTCAAAGCAGTACACCTAGCACATGTCATATTTTCATGTTACGTACTTCATGTATGTATGTTCCAGTAAATGTGTGCTTGTATGTGTGTGTGTGTGTTGAGAGAAAGTGACTGAGTAAGATAATTTTCATCATAATCATCATTTTGCATTTGCTTTTCATTCTGACATGAGTAGGATAGGCTGATCCCCATTCAAATCAGTTCTTACGCAGAGAATTGCCTTCATAGACTGTTATGAGGAATATGCTTCTGTCATAGACTTCATTTTGTTCTAGTTTCTTGGGTCTGATACCCTTCCTAACAATAACTACTTCACAGCATGCTGAGCGAAGTTTATTGTGGCACTAACACTAAAGAAGTCGCCTTATTTTCTGTAAGGCTAAAGAGTTCCATTCTATTCGACCTTGTTTCTGTTTGTTTAAGTCAAACGTGACCGAGATGGTGTGCAGAAGAGCAATGTAGTAACGAAGAAGATGGTGGACGCAAGAGAGATGATGAGGAATAACAAGAATAAGAGCGTGATAGGTAGGTGCATATTGGTTTCTAGTTAAGATATTGAATAGTAAAACAGCTCGATGGGAGTGAGAAGGAGCGATAAAAGAAGATTGAAATGAGAAATGTCTCAAAGTGTGACAGGAGCAGGAAGAATGTGTAAAAGAGAGAGTTAGAAACTAATAGTGAGTGATATATGTTAATAAAGAGTTACGTGGAAAGAGTATGATGACTAGCGGTAAAGAATGGTGGCAGGTGTCGAAGACTTCGGTTAGAGACTGTGCTGTATCTCATTATACATGTATCTAGCTGTCACAAATATTCCACATTAAAACCCACGTCTTGCTACTGAACAGCATCGCACTTCGTAAAAATGTACAAGTCAATCTGCTTCTTATCCCAAAAATAGAAACTCTTGGTTGCCAACAGAGATAATAACTCCTTGTACTCTTTTGCAACCAATTCTTATTCAGGTACAAGGTCCGAAATTTTGGAGGGAGGGAGGGCCAAGTCAATTAGCTCTACTCCACTACGCAACTGGTACTTAATTTATCAACCCCGTGAGGATGAAAGGCAAAGTCGGCATCGGCGGAATTTGAACTCAGAACATGAAGACAGACGAAATACCGCTAAGCATTTCGTCCGGCGTGCTAACGTTTCTGCCAGCTCGCCGCCCAACTTCCTCTGCTTATTAGATGACCCAACTAACATAGACTATCAACTATCTCTGGAGTTTCTTCTCATTTGAAGGAATTTGTTTGACAAGTACTCCTATGCGTCTAATACACACCAAGTCAATCTTCCAATCTGATTGTGATTCAACATGTGTGCCCGTAGTCTACATTGAACACACAGTAATTAATTTCTGCCTATTCCTTTTCTTCACACCAGACATGTTCATTTGGCTGATGGCGGCATGTACCTGTGTTCTTTTCTATTTAATAAAACTTCAATCTTTGCCAAGTTTACTTTGAGGCCTGTCGATTCCAGGTTTCTGCTTCCGTATTTGGAATTTATTCACCAACTCTTCTACAAATTCAACTACAAGAACTAGGTCATCGGTACCGAGGAATTCCGTTTATGGTTTGTCAACAAGCAAAAGGGTTGCATATTCAATCCTGCATGTTAAATTCGTTGCTGAGTGCTCCCTCCGTGTATGATATTGTATAGGAATAAGACCATAAATATAATGAGTTGGCAATGGGAATGCATGTTTCATGACCTCCCTCAAATAGGAGTTTCTGGGGATTGACATCAGGTTCTGGCTTCTCGGCACATCAGCGGCATGCATATGGAGAGAACCGACAGAATTAGCGGACAAGTGGCTCTCAACTGACGCCCTACATTCTCAAACAAGGTAAGCGTATACTAAGGTATTGCAAATTTTATTACGTCTGAAAAAGAAGACGGTGGTCGTGACAGGAATTTCTTAGATCATAGAACTGCTCAATTGTAGCTGACCTATGGCTCAACAGGATAATCACGTCAGTCTCGAAGGATCTGGAACATTTCTACCACATCAAAATTCAGCAACATCTAACTGGTCGCACATGAAAACCCAGCTGTAATACGCCTCATGTCATGGTCTTTTCAGTGTTGTATAACTTGTGTATAGAAATAGATGTAAGACTGCTGCTACTGACTGTAGAGCTCCACAAGGATTAGCATCATCCCGTGTGCTTCCAGTCTAATGCTTAAAGCAACTGCCATACCTACTTATAAAACTGGTTAGAACAGAGAACAAATGTAGGAAAATTATGATAAACACAAGTATATATCTTTTACTCCTACTACGTTCGTTTCACTATTTTGGTTATTTGGAACTGCATTGGGCATTCCAAGTGCAATAGGATGCTTATCTACAACGCAAAATTTTATAATGTATTGCTAGAGAGAGCTAAAGCCAATATGTATGTATGTATATATATATATATAT
>NC_068997.1:16441559-16446521 GCF_001194135.2 Octopus bimaculoides
GTTAAAATTTACATAAGTAAATATCTGCAGGATCGTCAGCGTAGTCCGTCGATTCGCAATGCAATTTCCAGAACTAGACACAAGACGTCCACCCGAAAGGTTAATCGTTTTTATTTAGTATTTTTTCATTTGTCTTGCCCTTTTACAATCTGTTGTGTCGCTGAATTTTTACTGAGAACATATATTATTTTTCGTGGTTAGATGATTCGGCATCTATTTCTAGCATATAGGAGTCCACTTTTGCTGGTCATTCCTCTTATTTTTATATGTAATATAATTTTAACCTTCGGATTTTTTTAATATGCTAGACCACTGGTTTTAATTGATTAATATCAATTTCTACCCCCATTAATAAATTTTGTATAATAATGTTCTCATACCGGTAAATTAGCTACAAAAATTTATTAACTGCAGAATTATTTCCGGAATTAGCGCGCCAGATTGAAGACATTTGAAATGATATACTGAATGTAATTCGTAGAACTTTACCTGTGCCCCCTTTCGGCTGGACGTCTTGTGTCTAGTTCTGGAAATTGCATTGCGAATCGACGGACTACGCTAACGATCCTGCAGATATTTACTTATGTAAATTTTAACAGGTGAAACCATGGTACGTAGGTTAATCGTTTTTTTATTTAGTATTTTTTCATTTGTCTTGCCCTTTTACAATCTGTTGTGTCGCTGAATTTTTACTGAGAGCATATATATTTTTTCGTGGTTAGATGATTCGGCATGTATTTCTAGTATATAGGAGACCACTTTTGCTGGTCATTCCTCTTATTTTTGTATGTAATATAATTTTAATCTTCGATTTTTTTAATATGCTAGACCACTGGTTTTAATTGATTAATATCAATTTCTACCCTCATTAATAAATTTTATATATATATATATACATACATATATAGCATATATATATACGTATATACATACACACATATATATGCATATATACATATACATACACGTGTACATTATATATATATTATACGTATATATATATATATATATATATATACGTTTGGGCTCGATATATAAAGTATACGTATATACATTTTAATATATATAGGGATATATAGAGAGAAATAAAAACTGCAAATATTCAGATGAACACTTATGTAATAAGGATATAGATATTTATATATTGACAATAAATACATATATATGGAGTACAAAAAATACAGAAAACGAAGGGGAAAAGGCATAATATTTGAAGTCCGAAAGCTGTTTCTGGGTGTTTGGAATTATGCAATCGTTGTAATGCTCCTAATATGCAGATGGAGTGAACAAGAATTCAAGGATATGCAACCAATAGAAGATGCATATAAACATTACCGTAACACCGGCCTCTTTCGTCTGGATGGAAAGATCGGCAAACAGCAGTTCACTTCATAATGCGAGAATTTTTAAGGGTAGAATGTATGAATGTGTGTAGACATATTTTTACATATCGCCATATAGCTAATTCTAGGCTGTCTTAATATGGTAAACATAAAATAATGTTGAACAACTGAATTTGAAGAAAAAAACAAGTGACTGTAACTTAAATATAAATTCCAATCAAAATGGGCAAGGGAGGTAACTCCTAAATTTCAATTGACCGAAAATATATGAAGGAGTAAGCGTATCTCCTTTTAATTTGTGGTTTACTGAAATTCCGGAGTTATCCCCCTTCCTCCTTTTGAGAGGAATTTTTATTTACGTTAATGGGTATTCTTTTCATTATTCTTGTGAATTCAGTTGGTTAAATGAATCTTTCTTTCACACATTTAAAGTATGGTAACCGACAGGGATCTATATGTATGTATATACTTTCGATGTTTGTTCTACATCGAGTTATAGATTCTCCCTTATTACTATTAGAAATACTGAGAACCAATGATTACATCCACCGGAGTCCTAAAACCGACGACTCTGTTCGTCACAAAGTATAGCAAAACGAATAAATATATAAATAAATGTACTGTCTGACGATGAGGCTTGATAGTTCATGACAAACTACCATCGTTGAGTAGTGTCCATTGTCATAACACCTTATAGTTAACTGACCAAGTCCAACTAACTGTAAAAAGGTACGACCCGTTGTTGAAGGGAAATCGCTGGTTATGTTTTGGCGCTAAGTCTAATTTGAGCAAGCAAGGAAGCTTCTATATGGTCGCTCGACGGGGTATGTTGCCTACCTGCCACCAGAGCAGCATCATTTGAAAGTTAGAAGAATGCGAGGAAATGCAATGTGACCAGTGATGTATAATATCGTCCAAAAGTCCGGTCGACACTGATACAACGATGCTTGACATGTTTGAATGTAATTTAAACTATTGTATATTGTCACTCTGTGATTCTTCTAATTTAATGTCAACATGAGCTGCATTTACCTTAATAATGCAAATAATGATACAACCAACTGTCAGCTTATTTATGCGTTGGTGTCTAAAATTAACTGTTTTTGAGTTTCATAGGTCCTCCGCCTTGTATTCGTTGTAAGTAGTGAATCTAGAATCCTTTAAGTGTGTAATTAACGCTAACTGCAATCAAAAGATGAATGAATCATGCTATTATTAATCTCTAGCACCAACGATACATATGTGAAGATGTAGAAAGTGAACAGCTCTTTATTATCTCTGTGGAACACCTCTACTAAGCTAGGTTACTTATTTCTAGGAAGTCACCAAAACAAACTCTCAGACATTGTACAAACACTTAAAATGTTCAGCATACAAACACAGCTTATAGTAGCTATGATCGGAAACTGCACGACTCGCGACGCCCTAAATTAACTATGAACATCTCGAGATTTCCAATGAAAGCAGTAATGACCTCTTTGCAAGATATAAGATTACAGTATTTTCCATGTAACCGCTTGTTCACGAAACTAAGCTTTTCAAATATACCTCAGAGGTAAAATATATTACACCTGACCAGAACCAAACTGTTCAGCAAACTGCTTACTATTCAGAAACAACACAATACTATCCTAAGCTTCCACAAAGCGACGAAGACAATTACCTTTTGTTAACCATCACATCTTTGTATGCATCAGTAGGCGTTCAGACTTCGTTAGTTTTGTCATAAAATGCTCAAAGAAGACCATATTGAAGTGGTGCATCTCATTTCATAAGGTTAATGGCTTTTTATTCATTTATTTATTTATTTATTTATTTTACAATAACAAGGGAATTGCTTTGTAAGCGAATTGTTTTGCAGCCAAATGCTGAGAAAGGACCATGCAGTGTATAGGGGGAAAAAACACAAACACTTTTAGCACTGAATTAAAAAAAAAAAACTAATGAATCCTTTATACGTACGTACCAGGAGGGCGACACCGAATTCAGATAAATCTCAACTTTTAAAAAAATTGTTTCATCTTTGGTGTCTGTCTTTAAGCAAAAAAGCACTTTCTTTCAGGGTTGATCGCTATCTAAACCAAAGATTCTCAAACTTGTTGGGCCACCGCCCTACTCATGGCCACATAATATCCTCAGCGTCCCACTCGTATTTTTATGTATAAATAGATATTTTATATTTTATTAACTTATATATAGGTGCAGGAGTGGCTGTGTGGTAAGTAGCTTGCTTACCAACCACATGGTTCCGGGTTCAGTCCTACTGCGTGGCACCTTGGGCAAGTGTCTTCTACAATAGCCTCGGGCCGAGGATTTGGTAGACGGAAACTGAAGGAAGCCCGTCGTATATATATATATATATATATATATATATATATATATATGTATGTGTGTTTGTGTGTCTGTGTTTGTCCCCCCACCATCGCTTGACAACCGATGCTGGTGTGTTTACGTCCCCGTAACTTTGCGATTCGGCAAAAAGAGACCGATAAAATAAGTACTAGGCTTTCAAAGAATAAGTCCTGGGGTCGATTTTCTCGACTAAAGGTGGTGCTCCAGCATGGCCGCAGTCTGAAACAAGTAAAAGAGTATACTATGAATCATTTGATATTTTATACAATACTATAATAATATTATAACTTCATAGTGTTCCTTAATCCACTGCTTTCCTCCCGACGCCTCCTCTTTCTATACCGTCCCACCTTCACTCATCCCTAAGGCAACAGCGCCCACCTGGACCGTCTCAACGCTCACCGAGGGGCGGTAGCACCCACCTTGAGAACCTATGATCTAAACCACCAAAAGAGTGTTTTGTTACTGCTCAAAATGCATTTTTTGATTTACATTGCAAGCTGCTTCGTTTGCAATTATTCATCCAGTTGTTTTTGTTTCTTTCTCCCTCATCTTGAACATATATCGATACTGATAAATCAGTATCACAAAGTACTGGTTGTCAAGTGGTGGTGAGGTACATACACAAACAAACACACACACACACATAGATATATACAAATATATATACAACGAGCTTCTTTCAGTTTCCGCCTACCAAATCCACTTACAAGGCTTGAGTCGGCCCTTGACTGTGGTAGAAGACACTTGTCCAAGGTGTCACATAGCCACGCCTGCGCCTATTTCTAACTATAGTGTCCAGAGCCCTAGACACAAGGCTTCATAATGACGATAATGGTATATTATCGATACCTACACTCTTAACTATTAAATAGTTATCTACGATTGTTATCACTATAAACTGAATTAAAACTCAGACAACGAAGATGCCTCCACGCAGTTGCTTGACCAGTATTTTAAAAAAATCTCAATTAAATATTCCTCAAATACTCATACTATCGGCTTAGAAATAATTTAATATAGACTATAAAGAAGGCGGTGAGCTAGCAGAAACGTTAGCACGCCGGGTGAAATGCTTAGCGGTATTTCGTTTGTCTTTACGTTCTGAGTTCAAATTCCGCCGAGGTCGACTTTGCCTGTCATCCTTTCGGGGTCAATAAATTAAGTACCAGTCGACTGGCTCCTTCCCCCAAAATTTCGAGCCTTGTCCCTAGAGTAGAAAGGAATATAATAGAAAAGAATAAAAAAAGACATAATATGCGAGAAA
>NC_068997.1:16454981-16456993 GCF_001194135.2 Octopus bimaculoides
AAGGAGGTAGCGGGTGGAGAGTAAAGAGTTAGCAGCGGGTGGAGAGCAAGGAGGTAGTGGGTGGAGAGTAAGGAGTTAGCAGCGGGTGGAGAGCAAGGAGGTGGGTTAGGGTTGATGTTAGGGTTAGGGTTAATGTTAGGGTTAGGGTTAGGGCTAGGGTTAGGGCTAGATCTCTGGGTGAGACTTGGATCCAACTTGTCAAACATAAAATAATAATAACAATAATAATAATAGGTTTAATAATAATAATAATAATAATAATAATTAATTCGTTTTATTGGTCACAAGGGATAATAATAATAATAATAATAATAATAATAATAATAGGGATGACTTCAACATGTCCTGGCTTTCAAGCGGTAACTATAACGAAGGAAAAATGTCATAGGAAAGCATCACAACAGAACCCCCTTTACCTCCTAAACATTTCCCACTAACACAGACACGTACCTCACCAAACCAACTACAACGACTCATCCTCAGGTATTTACAGACGTAGCTACTTACGCACCTTCTCCTTTCCACTGGACCATCAGTTATCGTCACAGTAATCAGCTAACATCACAACATACAGATCAATGAAGAAAGCAGAAAGTTTGCAAGGGACTAATTCCACCATGTAAAAAAAAAAGACAAAACAGAAAAAAAAAACAAAGGTTTTCAGAATTCAGTGACACCTCAATCACCAGCATCATCATCATCATCATCATCAGCAGCAGCAGCAGCAGCAGCAGCTGAGACAGTGTTATATACACTGTATTCACCGAAATTATTATAGACATATTAAAGATAAAAACATAGAAAACATCAATAAAGAAAAATTTAACCCCAGTTACACACCAATAAGGCAACAAAGATTCTTATGATAACTAGTGTCCTTGGCACAACACCCAATTGGCTACCTAAAAGACTGAAAGATATTGGAATTGAAGCTGGCATTGTGGGCCTGCAGAAGAGTGCAATCCAGTATTCTGCAAAAAATCCTAAGAAATATTCTTGAAACCTGAGGAGACATGTTGCCACCAAACTTCTACTATAGGCACAAGTCCTAAAATTTGGGGAAGGGATGTAATCGATCTCAATACTCAACTGATATTTATTTTATCGATCTTGAAAGGATGAAAGGCAGCGTCGACTTCGGCGGCTTTTGAAAGTTTTGGCACAAGACCAGCACGTTCGGGGAGAAGAGGCTAGCCAATCAGAAAGCCTCTTAAAAAAAAAAATGAAGCAACATTGAATAACGTTGCCCTTGAATCAAAATTGTTTGAGTAAAATACGGCGCAGTCACGACTGGAACGCTGTTGATCATAGGTCTGATAGAAGAGAGTTGACCTGGGATTAAATGGTTATAATAACAAGAACGAACCACAGCAAGCCTCGACATCGTACACAGATCTACAGAGTCCTGAATCCTTTATTTTTTTTACCACAGCATGTCACTGTTATTTCGCAAAACGTTAGCTCTCATCGAAAGATGACCAGACATTCCAATCGAGATCATCTCGAAATAATTAATATATGTGAAGCGGCGTTATACTATTCTGCTAATTTTTTTTCAAAGAAAATTTGAGTGAGTTTTAGATGCTATTTCTAGCAGTTCAAACGACAATGAAAATATTAATTTAGCTGAGTAAATATATAGAAATTTCACTTCCAGATGAGAACAACTTAGCAGGAAATTATAGGCTTCACAGATGAACATATGTAAATGAATAACAAAATATAATAATTATGTATATTAAAAAAAAGTGAAATAAATAACCCTAGAATGAAAACCTATCGACATACACATGATATATATTAAAATGCATGAATAAATAGATAAATATATTTAACTATGTTCTTCAGTGTAGTTGCGCTTGGCGTCTAAAAAATTCTTACCAATGAGAGAGGTATGTGCGGAATTTAAAAAGATTGAAAGTAAAACGGCTTTAGCTTGTGTGCGTGCTCGTGGGTGTATGTATGTGAGTGTATATGTGTGTGTGTGTGAGAGTGAGAGAGAGAGAGAGAGA
>NC_068997.1:16458537-16461060 GCF_001194135.2 Octopus bimaculoides
GATAGATAGATGGTGGTTGTCTACTCCTTAAACAGAGTTTGATCACCTCCTGCACCTACACCTTAGCCCTTTCATGGCGTCTGATGTGGCTTTTTAAACCAGACAGTGTTTTGAAAAAACACCCATACAGATTGCACCTCTGATTTGCACTACCAATACCTGCAAGTAAGTTCTGCTCATTGTGGATCCTAACATACATACATACATACATACATACATATGTTCTTTTATTTGTTTCAGTCTTTTGACTGCGGCTATGCTGGAGCACCGCCTTTTTATGTCGAACAAATCGACCTCGGGACTTATTCTTTCGTAAGCCTAATACTTATTCTATCATTCTCTTTTTGCCGAACCGCTAAGTCACGGGGACGTAAACACACCAACATCGGTTGTCAAGCGATGGTGGTGGTGGTGGGGCAAACACAGACACACAAATACATATACATATATATATATATATATATATGTATACACACAAACTCGCACACACGCACACACACACACGCGCGCACGCACACACACATATACATATACATATACATATACATACGACGGGCTTGTTTCAGTTTCCGTCTACCAAATCTACTCACAAGGCTTTGGTCGGCCCGAAGCTATAGTAGAAGACACTTGTCCAAAGTGCCACGCAGTGGGACTGAACTCGGAACCATGTGGTTGGGAAGCAAACGATTCTGCTAAATAATAGACTGAAAAATTAGTTAGAAATAACGAAGGTATCGTTTCTTTATTTGCATATAGGTATATGAAGTCTTTGAATTGAAGGTAAAATCCCAAACATCCTGAAAAAGTTGTCTCTATTCACAAAAACCATTCAAACGTTCATAAAAGCAAACCGGTCAAAAACAACACACACAAGTACCTATGTCCATTTCAGGAGTTCACTACCGTAGTTCAATTACACCAAAGTGTAATCCGGCAATGACCCCTTCATCAGAATAACAGTTCCATTTGCACCAAGCCCGATGCAGAAGAGTGTAAGCTCGAAACTCTAAAAACTTTCTCCAAATTTCCTGATTATAAACCTAATAGACCAAGGTTATCTTTTTTTTTTATTTCACCTTGTTTCTGCTATTATATTTTCTCTTTTTCTTTTCTTTCTTTTGTACTTTGTATATAGTTTGTCGTAGCGACTTTCGGTACCGTGAAACTTAGTGTAAAGGCATCGTGAAATTTCGGTTTTAATGGCTGAGATATATATATATATATATATATATATATATATATATATGTGTGTGTGTGTGTGTGTGTGTGTGTGTGTGTGTGTGTGTGTGTGTGTGTGTGTGTGTGTGTGTGTGTGTGTGTGTGTGTGTGTGTGTGTGTGTGTGTGTGTGTGTGTGTGTACATACATACACACACACACACATACGTACATAAATACAAGAATTCATACATGCATACATACACACATACATATACACACATACACATATATTAGAGAGCAAATAGAAGGAAAGATGAAAGATTATGGTCGATGGGTGGGTGATGTGGAGAATATTAATAAATAAATACATTGCGAAATGAAACAAAATATTAAAAAAAACTATAAACCTGTCACAAAAATATAACAAATAAATAAGTAAATAAATGAACAAAAATACCTAAATAGCAACATATGATCACTTAATTCGGACGGTGTTAATGTCAGCGTTAAGTGCGATAAGGTTAACTTAATCCACTTAATCTAAGCTGTTAAATGTTTTCGATCTGACTTAGTTTCCTCTCTATATCTCGTTCATTGCGTGTTGTGCTGTTACGTTCGTAGTTAGGTTGTGTGGGTAACAACCGAATATTTCACCTATTGCAATACAGACAGCGACAAATCACAATTGCACTCGTTTATATCAGTGAGTGAACAATGAAGGATTCTACGTGGTTGTCTGGCTTTGCTAAAGATGATAGTCTGATTTCCTTCAAATCACGATCTATTGTTTTAAATAGAAAACAAGACTAAGACTATTGGCTAAAGATGAAGAGATGGGTATGGACATAACGGCCGTTTTAATTATTGGTTTACTAGGTCAAGGTTTGATCTAGGGGTTGAACAGCTGATAGATAGATAGACCGATAAAGACAGAGAGATAGATAAGCAGACAGCTTGACAGACAGACAGATAGATAGATATTCAAATTGATTGAATGTATATTTTGATGCTAGACAGAGATAGGTAGATTGAAATTTATGTATGCATGTGTGTGTATATATATATAGATAGATAGATAAATAGAGAGAGAGAGAGAGAAGAATTCGATTTTAATGTCCCTGTCCCAAACCTGTGTAAATGGATATGGAAGATAGAAACTGAAAGAAGCCTGTCGTACATATGCATGCACACATACATACATACATGCACGCATTCATGCATGCATACATACATACATATATAGGTTCATACATACACGCATGCCTGCATGCATATATACATACATACAATAACGCGCACGCACGTACACATTCACACACACACACACGTACGTATATATATATATATAAATATATATATATATA
>NC_068997.1:16461290-16461900 GCF_001194135.2 Octopus bimaculoides
TTGCTTTAGTCACTGGACTGCTGCCATGCTGGGAGACTGCCTTTAAGAGATTTTGTAGAGTAAATCGCTCCAAGCGTTTATTTATTTTTAATGTCTGGTGCCTATTCTATCGGTCTCTTCAGTGAACTGCTAGGTAACGCGGACGTAAGCAATCAGTTGTTAAGCGGGGTTGGGCTGACAAACATCACCTACACACACACACACACACACACACACACACACACACATATCACTTGGCAATCGGTGTTGGTTTGTTTATGTTCTCGTAACTTATCGCTTCGGTAAAACCTACCGATAAAATAAGTACCAGGCTTAAAGAATTAGTACCAGGGTTGATTACTTCGACTAAACGCTTCAAGGTGGTGCCCCAGCATGGTCGTAGTCAATTGAATGAGACAAGTAATAAGAGCAAGTGTGTGGTAAGAGTGACTGTGGATTAAGAGGCGCAGGAGTGGCTGTGTGGTAAGTGGCTTGCTTACCAACCACATGGTTCCGGGTTCAGTCTCACTGCTTGGTACCTTGGGCAAGTGTCTTCTACTATAGCCGCGCGCCGACCAAAGCTTTGTAAGTGGATTTGGTAGATGGAAACTGAAAGAAGCCCGTTGTATAT
>NC_068997.1:16462143-16464301 GCF_001194135.2 Octopus bimaculoides
CTAGCGGTTCGTCAAAAGCGACCAATAAAATAAGTACTTAGCTTACAACGAATAAGTCCTGTGGTGGATTTGTTCGACTAAAGACGCTGCTCCAGCATGGCTGCAGTCAGATGACTGAAACAAGTAAAATAATAAAAGAATATATGTACGTGTGTGTGTGTGTGTGTGTGTGTGTGTGTGTGTGTGTGTACATGTGTCTTTGTATCCGTGTTTGTCCCCCACCACTGCTTGACAACCAGTATTGGTGTGTTTACGCCGCTGTAACTTAGCGGTTCGGCAAAATAGAACCGATAGAATAAGCAGCAGGCTTAGCAAGAAATTTCAGCACTGGGATCGATTAATTCGACTAAAAATTCTTCAGGTAGCGCCCCAGCATGGCCGCAGCTTAATGACTAAAACAAGTAAAAGATATATGTGTGTGTGTGTAAAATACAGCTAGCTAGCTAGATAGACAGGTAGATAAATAAGATAGATAGATAGATAGATAGATAGATAGATAGATAGATAGGTAAATAGATAAGCTGAAAGATAAGCATGTATGTATGGACATCAGCAAACGTGTGTGTCTATGTGTATGTATGCGTGTGCGCCCGTGTAAGGGAATTTGTTTCCGTTTCGTACTTGCATATATTGTAACATGTGTGTGTCTTGGAGATTTAACTGTTTTTATTATGGATTTTAAATATTTCTTCATTAGTCATTTTATGTCAATGGACATTGAAACTGTATTGTTAGAAATAAAACAAAGGATTAAAGGATTAGTAAGAATAAAATACAAACAATCCTTAATAAAACAAATGACTGGGACAAAGACATGTTTTCAATAAGACATGTACGCATACATACATACATACACACATACATACACACATACATACACACAAACCCTGGCAAATACGCACACATAAACGATCACACTAGCACACGAAAGCGTTCGCACGCGCGCGCACGCACACGCACGCACGCGCACACACACACACACACACACATGAACATATAAACACTCAGAGACATAGATATCTAGAGAGATTTGGATATGAAAATAGGCATAGGTCGAACAAAGAAGCAGGCAAGAAACTACGTACGTTGGCGTGTGTGTGTGTGTGTGTGTGTGTGTGCGCATGTGTGTGTGTGTGTATGTGTATGCGTGTTTGTGCGTGCCTGTGTGCATAGAGAAGGCATGTTGGCCTGTGGGGTAAAGACCTGCAATTATAACGTTGCACGTACGCTTCCAAGACGCGAAATTTTTTTTCCCACGAGAGTTTCGGACCCCTGTAATGAACTCGTCGGCATACAGCCAATCAGAACTCACCTTGTAAATCCACATATTGTGTACTACTACTACAGTACAGCCAGTCAGACATAAAATGGTGTATGCCACTCTGAGAACAGCATAGCAGGTCTCACATAAGCACCACATTCCACCCACATCCATCCTCATAGATCAATTGGGCACCATCTCTATATGGAGCTAACATTAGGTACCTATGCTCAGACAGAGATTAGTGATACTGCATGTACCCACTAATATATGCAAGCAGGGCGCAAAACGACACAACGCCATATTGATTACGATGTTTCCAGATCAACACCAACATTTTAAATTAGGAATGTACAAAATCAGTCAGAAAATCAGGAAACTACACTCATTTACATTTTTTTTTGTAAATTACGCAAATTGGCAACACTTATGACACCATCGGTGAGCAACTCTCCATTCACTTTATACACTAAACCCGGAACCATGTCGTTGGTAAGCAAGCTACTTTATTTCAATAAATTTCGCCATTAACTGCGTTACATAGAGGGGACAGACAAAGACAGACAGACATAAAGTAGCTGCGGGCTGGACATGGACATTAATGAGATGAGGGTGATAAGGATGAAACAAATAATGAGAGAGGCACCAGCGCCCGCCGACTGATAACCCCTCGAAAACATTGTTCTTTTCTTTTCCTTTTAAAATTACAATTTTTACACATTCTTGCAAAAAGTTCAAAAAGTTCACAAAAAAGTTCAACAAAAATTGTTCAATAAAAACAAAACAAAAATAAACTAAACACAAAAAGAACAGAAAAACAGAGCAGAGAAAAAGAAGGAAGGAAGACCGTTCAAGTCACAGCAACAAAATTCCGACCACCCAGTAATCCTGGCCTAC
>NC_068997.1:16464699-16465842 GCF_001194135.2 Octopus bimaculoides
TCAATAGTTCAATATTGGACGGAGTTGAATAACACCCGTCCACTCTGTTCCTCGGGTCTACCGAAAGTAGTCAGCGCGCAAGACCGGAAGTCAAGGTAAGCAAGCTACTAACCACACAGCCACATCTGCGCACGATATATGGATATATATTTATATATTGCATGTATGTGTATATATCGGTATATATATGTATACACACACACGCGCACAGATATATATATATATACATACATACATACATACATACATACATACATACATATATATATATGTGTGTGTGTGTGTGTGTGTGTGTATAGACACACACACAATTGTATCGAAGAGTGAGAACGAATGCTTAATACCGCATTCGGTAAATAAGCATTATTTATTTGTGGGTTAACAACGCTACCGATGGTTTTATGTGGAAATAAGATCTACAATCTATGTGCGATTCATTTCAAAATCCTTATAATTACCTCCACACGTACATATGCATATACATATATACATATACATGCGTTCACACATCCTTTCAATATCATTATCCAGTATTTTAAATCCGGGTTTTGTTATTGTTAACGGGGGTGGCCGGATCTACCTCAATGCCATAGCAGCCAAGGTAGGCGAGTGCAGCCCACCCCAACCTTTGGGCCGGCTGGTGCCCATTCTTCTTTGCTAATATAAGGCTTTTCTGTAGCTGGATTTTCTACGGAGAGCATGCTTTTGCTTACCCCCAACCTCAGTTTCTAGACATAAGTGGTCCCGAGACTAAGGCCTCTACCATGATTTTTAAGATTACTTCCAATACCATTGTGAAATGTTTCATGTCTACCGTAACCACCATCACCACTACAACCGCTACCACAACCGAGCTGCCATTTGACCCCTCCACCAATGTGACTGCGTCCTCCTCATCATAACCACTAACTTCACTCCTAGTTCCATTACTCATACGTCCACCACCACCACCACCAGAGACATCAGCCCCATTACCTAGAACAGCTCTACTACTATCACCACCAACAACAACTGCACCAATTCCACCACCACTGTCACCACCACTACCACCACTACCATCGCCATCATACTACTACTACTACTACCACCACTGCCGCCGCCGTCACCACCACCACCACCACTATTAACACCGCTGGCACCACC
>NC_068997.1:16466558-16468074 GCF_001194135.2 Octopus bimaculoides
TGTTGCCACCGCCCTCCCATTCCCCTTCCCCCCACCGTCACCTGCTCAGAGTTCCTGTAAACCATTAAGCAATCCAGTATGTAAAAGACATCGGGTCTGGCGAATGTTTCCGAACAAGATGACGGAAAATCGATGATTAATTAGGGAAATGGCAGTGTATGTACTGTAAATGGAGAAATATGTATATGTGGGTAGGTGGGGTGAGGGGGCGGTGTCGAAGGTAAGCAGGCGAAGGAGGAGTGGGAGGAGTGGGAGGAGAAAGAAGGTTGAATAAAACGAAAGCAGGATGGTATGAAAGAATGAATGAATGAATGACGACAAAGAAAAGTTCGAAGACGCGAAGGAAGTTGTTATAAGGGAAGAAGAGATGAAGAAGGAAAGGAAAGAAAAAGAAAAAAGAATGTGGAAAAAAATTGAAAATATAAAACTGAAGAAATTTGGAATGAATAAACGAAAGAACGAAAGAAGGAGAGAAAGGAAGATGGAAAAGAAGAGAAAGAAGGCATGATGGAAGGATGTCGATAAGGGAAAAAGGAAAAAGAAATTGAAAGAGCGAAAGATTGAAAGAAATATAATATAGAAGAAGCAGGAATTGAAAGAAAGGAAGAAAATGAATGAAGCGAAAATGAATCGAGAGATTAAGGAAAACCGAGAAACAAACGGAAAAAGAAAAAAGAAAGAAATAAAGAATATAAATACAAAAGATAAAAGACATAGAAGTACGAGAACATAGGAATAAGCGCGCGCGCGCACCCACAACTATCTGTGTATCATGCTTGATGTAAACACAAAATGAAAAAAAGCAAGATTACTGCGGTATTGGTCTGGAGATAAAATATCATATGGACGTGCTGTGATTAAAAACACGAAGTATACATCAGTAGCAGATACAAAATTGTCTAAATAGCGGCTGGTGAGAATGCTGGATGCCCATTTCTGCCACTTTGCGCTTTGCCAGGAACTTATACCCACAAGCAACAACATGCTAAGAAAGAATTTGTAATTACCAACTTAAATATATGTGCATATATACGTGTGCATGTCTGTGTGTGTGTATGCATGCATATACATACATACATGCATATACATACATACATACAAACATACATACATACATATATTTTAAACCAATTTTAAACCAATTTTAAACACCAAATACACGTAGATGAGGGCCTTACAATTGCCCATGGTTGCATGTGTTGTTCACACATATGATGCGGAATATGAACGTAAATAAATTAATTAAAAAGTCTCTATCTGATCTGATATAAACGAAATTGTTACAAACACACATATGGACGCACATACTTACATATAAGCACGAACACATAAGTGCGTGCACACATATGAGCGTGCACACATACGAGCTTGCACACACTCACATGCTCATACCAAACAGTTTCGAAACAACGCCAAAACAACGCCAGATCATATATTCAAAATAAATGGAAGTGGAGAGACAAGTTACTGAAGAGATTGCAAGAGTGCAATGAAATAATTTAACAAAAAACTATAT
>NC_068997.1:16475586-16479157 GCF_001194135.2 Octopus bimaculoides
ATCTATCTATCTATCTATCTATCTATCTATCTATCTATCTATCTATCTACGTACCTACCTACCTACCTAACTACCTACCTACCTATCTATCTATCTATCTATCTATCTATCTATCTATCTATCTATCTATCAATTGTTTTCCCAAATAAACTTGCACTTCATCTTTGAAACTCCGAGAAAGCCATAATGTGGTGTTCAAGCACTCCGTTCTAAGTGCTCTGCATTATCTTTTAGCAGAAACAGCAGCAAGCTAATGAAGTGCATTGCATAATTTCCTGTTCTTTTCTCATTTATTTAATTTCATATCTAGACAGACAGAAAGCCTTATAGGCATATAATTATAGAGATACACGCACACATATGTACATACATACGACACACACACGCGCGTATTTACATATAAGCATGTTGTGTGTATGTGTGTGTATTGTATGCATGTGTGTGTATATGTGTGTACATATACATATATCATATACATATGTGTGTGTGGAGATGTATATGTATATGTATGCATAGATACATACATATAAACATAATTCCGTACGAATAGATAAAGAGGCGTTTTTGTGTGTCGTCTCAATGTGCTTGTTATATGTGTCTGCGAAATGAGGGCATGGGTGGGTTGGAGACAATCCATCTGTCAGCATATCCGTCAGTCACTATGTATATATGTCAATTATAGAACTAATGTAAACTCGAGACACTCTCAGATTAGAATATGCAATAAATAAATAAATAAATAAATAAAGTAGGATAAAAAAATCAAAAAAATCATTAAAAATATTGCAGAGAAGAAAAACTGAAAACATAAAAAAAGAAGAAAAAAAAATGCCATGTTTAAGCAGAAAGATAGATTTGTCTTTTATGTCTCCAGCGAATGAACTTATCATTATTGAAAGCCATTCTAGAAGTTATTTGCATACTAATTCAGGTACGTATGCATGCATACATGCATGAAAACGAATGATAATGAAAAAGATGATAGTGGTGGTGGCGGCGGTGATAGTAGTTGTGCAGGTGGCGGTGGTGATGGTAACGACGAGTGCCAAGGTTTACTATGGTGACGTTTCATCTAGTGACAGTAATGATAATGTAATGATTAACGCATATACATACATATATACATACATACATAATACAAATAATATCTGAGCATATGCATATATACGTACATGTATGTACATACCTAAATCTACATGTATATATAGATGCATATCTGGGTACAAGACGTTACAAAAAAACGTGGACAAAATGAGAAACAGAACATAAACAGAGTACAGAAAACACACAGGCCACATAGAGAACATTTCCTTCATCAGCTGCCACCATTCTAAAACTAAGCGTTTCGAAGAGTTAGGGCAGGGCGCATTGTTAGAATGGCTCTTCCCGCGGAAACAAATTAAATGTGTAACGCGGAGTATATGCATGCATACATACATACATACATACATACATACATACATATATACACACATACATGCAACCTGATATAATGATGTGGCATAGAGAAGAGAAACTGTACACAGTTGTGGAAACTAGCTGCCCAGCGGATGTTAAAGCTGAAGATCAGTGAAAGCGAGAGGTTCAGGTTTATACCTGTAATTATTGGGGCCTTGGGATATGTAACACACTGCTTAAATAGCAATCTTGAGAAATTAGGCTTCTCAAAACCAGAAAGGAGAAAGCTAATTCGAAGGCTACACATCCAATCCATCGCTTGAACTGCAAAAATCTGTAAAACTTTCCAGAAGTTTATCATTTAAATATATATGAGCATGTCTAGATATGTAACTCTATCCATGAGAACACATACATACATACATACATACATACATACATACATACAAAAATACCATGTTGTTGATGTTGAAATTCCAATGAAGGAGACTTGGATCTAGGTTAGAAACCGGTTCTTTCTCTATTGGCAGGAAATCTTGAAATAAACTGAATAATGACATGCATACATACAAATACAAGGTAGAGCAAAAGCTGCGTTGATGATGCCTATTGATGCAGAAACGCGCCTGCACTCGTTCTTTTCTTTTCTTTTTGTTTTTATCTAAAAAACAAAGAAAACCGACATTTCCCCAAAACCAAACTTTTCTTAAATGGCAAGTCAGCTTCGTAGTTTTTGTTTTCTTGATTCTTAAGATTAACTCCCTTTAACATCGGTGTCCACTACGGGGAATGTCTTTTCTGAATGAATTTGTTTGATATGTAGTGTACTTTTCAATGTGTTATATAGTATATCTTTAAACGTCTTGTCACATAAACAAATATTATAAACAAACAGTCACAGATAGTCATACATACATACATACATACATACATACATACATACATACATACATACATACATACATACATACATACGCACATGCCTCTAGGCTTAATTTAATTCGCCAAGATCAAAGCAAAGTTAAACTTAAATGCTTTAACAGTTACGTTAAGTTCCGTCATTCACAAGCCACCAAAATCAGCATATGTTGAACAATAAAAGCCTGGAAGACCTTTCTAAGATTTAAAAGAAGGCCTTATTGTGCAAAGAACGACGGAAAGAACAAGTCATGAATATTTCTGTTTGCTTTGGGAGGGTGGGGTTTAAATATTATTCTTTTTTTTTCTTTTGTCCGTTTATTAGTTTCAGTTATTTGATTGCGGTCATGCTGGAGCACCGCCTTTTAGTCGAAGAAATCGAACCCAGGAGTTATTCTTTGTAAAGCCTGGTACTTATTCTAACGGTTACTTTTACCGAACCGCGTGACATGTTACACGGGCACAAATTTTCAAATTTGGAGGAGTAAAGGCAACAATATCGAATCGAGTACTTACCAGAACTTGCATGGCTTTAATTTATCTCCCACTGATCCACGAAGGATGAAGGGTGAAGTTGACCTCATCGGGATTTGAAATCAAATTTGAACGTAAAGGGCCGTAACTAAATAACGCAAGGTGTTTCATTTGTCAATCTACGACGAGTTGTACCAAACTATACATTGACAAGGGTGATGATGATGATAACAACGGTGATAATGATGATGATGAGGAGGAGGAGGAGGTGGAGAGAGGACAAATATGATGACGATGGTGATGAGGATTAAGATAATGAAGATGATTAAGATGACGAAGATGATGACAATACGAAGCCGATGTCAACAATGTTGATGATGATGATGACGATAACGAGGATGATGATGATGATGTCAGTGATGACGACGACTACGACGACAAAGACAATGATGATGATACTGATACTGATGGCGAACATGATAATGATGACGGTACCGACTACAACGACAATATCTGTTTTGACTGAACGAGGCATGAAGTATCGCGTTTCTGTACACAAAAGTATTCCAGTCGGGAGTGTCAATCGGGTGCACGCATCTGACGTATTTCGTTCTAGTAATCCGAGTATTCATCGTGCTTTAGTTGCACACACACACACACACACACACACACACACACACACATCGAGAGAGAGAGAGAGAGAGAGAGAGAGAGAGAGAGAGAGAGGAGAGAGAATTAATGTGTGTGCGTATATATATATATATGTATATATATATATATA
>NC_068997.1:16479387-16481938 GCF_001194135.2 Octopus bimaculoides
TATATATATATATATATATATGCATATCTATATATGCATATATATATATATGCATATATGCATATATATATATATCTATATATATATACACACAGATACCTATACACACATACAGACACACACATGCATATATGTATAATGTATTATGTGAGCTTCTGTCTGTGTACAGGTGTGTACAGGTGTATGAATGTGTGTGCATGCGTGTGTGCAAGAATTTGTATGCGTGCGTATGTATGTATGTATGTATGTATGTATGTATGTATGTATGTATGTACGTGTGTTTCATATCCGAGTATATTAGACGAGGTCGATGATGACTTCCACTCCTGTCACCAACATCCAAACCTCAAAAGCATATCACCTTACTCTTCTCCTTCGTCTCACATCTTTCAACCCATTCCCCCCTCTCCCACTACGTCACATTTCATCTCAATTACATCTCAATCAACCTCCTCCTCCTCCTCTAACCATATCGTCTCACTTATCCACCACCTGTTCCTTTTTGCCTTTCCCCTATTTCTTCTGAAATACATGTCATATCGCCTCGTACTTCCCCAAATAACCATATTACAAAAATTGCAAAAATATGCATATACATCCATGTATACATACATACATACATACATGTTGTTGGCACCCCGTCGCTTACGACGTCGAGGGTTCCAGTTGCTCCGATCAACGGAACAGCCTGCTCGTGAAATTAACGTGCAAGTGGCTGAGCACTCCACACACACGTGTACCCTTAACGTAGTTCTCGGAGATATTCAGCGTGACACAGTGTGACAAGGCTGGCCCTTTCAAATTACAGGCACAACAGAAACTGGAAGAAAGAGTGAGAGAAAGTTGTGGTGAAAGAGTACAGCAGGGTTTGCCACCATCACCTGCCGGAGCCTCGTGGAGCTTTAGATGTTTTTTAGCTCAATAAACACTCACAACGCCCAGTCTGGGAATCGAAACCGCGATCCTATGACCGCGAGTCCGTTGCGCTAACCAATGGGCCATTGCGCCTCGACGCATACATACATACATACATACATACATACATACATATCTGCGCATACACTAACACCAATTACTGCACACACACACATATGCACAAATACCTAGATGATGTTGATAAAAGTTCCAATGAAGGAGCCTTGAATCTATGTTAGAGTCCGGCTCTTTCTCTATGGACAAGAAATACAGAAATGAAACTGATTGATAACATACATACATACATACACACATACATAGACGAAGGTGACCATATTGAGATCACTGGCGGGGTAGGGAAAAAGAATGCTGGTGATCTAAAAAATTATAACAGCCACCAAGTTAAAACACAACCAGTCAGATATTGTTGTCTGGGACCACAAGAGAAAAAGATAAGTTCTTTTGTGGAAATGAGCTGACATGTTTGCAAATCCAGTCCCCTTAGATACACTTTCAGTTTCGCAACCATTATTATTAGAGCAACCATGATACATATCGTGGAGGTGCAATGGCCCAATGGTTAGGGCAACGGACTCGCAGTCGGAGGATCGCAGCTTCGATTCCCAGACCGGGCGTTGTGAGTGTTTAATTGAGCGGAAACACCTAAAGCTCCGCGAGGCTCCGCCAGGGGATGGTGGTGGCGACCCCTGTTGTACTCTTCCTCCCCAACTTTCTCTCACTCATTCTTCCTGTTTCTTGAGCAACGCTGCGATGGACTGGCGTCCCGTCCAGCTGGGGGAACACATACGCCATAGAAACCGGGAAACCGGGCCCTTGAGCCTGGTCAGTCTTTATAAGGACTCATAAAAATAAGATGATACATATCAACCAGTCTGGGGCGAAGTATGGCTGATCTTGAGTACTTGGGGAGAAAATGCAAGTTCTTAATTCACACACTACAAACGATCACGTTATCGGGGACTAAAAAAATCTGCAAGACCTTCTAAAGATTTTAAGCGATGAACAGAATGAGATCCTTTCCTTCACAGCCTTGCTACCGAGTAGGTGGTCGGTTAAAGTTCATTCCAAATTACGGATGAAGGAGACCATATATGCATACATGCACACAAGCATGTGTCTTCTACTAAGTGTCTTCGGGCCGATCAAAGCCTTGTGAGTGGATTTGGTAGACGGAAACTGAAACAATATATTTGACAGGAAGAGATGTTGACTGAAGAGATGTTGGCGTGGGCCCCCACCCTGGCATCCGAAACTCGGAGTTTTATCATGGCTACTGAATAAGTGTCACATATTTTTACTGATATATATATATATATGTGTGTGTGTGTGTGTGTGTGTGTGTGTGTGTGTGTTTGTACCCCCGACATCGCTTGACAACCGATACTGGTGTGCTTACGTCCCCGCAATCTAGCAGTTCGGTAAAAGGGCTCAACAGAATAAGTACTAGGCTTGCGAAGAACAAGTCCTGGGGTCGATTTGCTCGACTAAATGCTGTGCTCCAGCATGGCCGCAGTCAAATGACTGAAACAAGCAAAAGAATAAAACAATACATACATACATACATACATACATACATACATATATATATATATATATATATATATATATATATATA
>NC_068997.1:16481948-16482512 GCF_001194135.2 Octopus bimaculoides
GTGTGTGTGTGTAAATATATATTCACGAGGGGGTGCTGAAAAGTTCCTTGCGTTAAGGGTCTCGTGAAAGGCCCGGTTGGAGGCCCAGCCTTCCCAGTTCTTTTACAGGGCTTAGAAAAACTGAAGGACCGCTGCAATGAGTGTGTGAATTTGAGTAGAGAATATGTTTAATAAAATCATAATTAACTGATCCTCCTGCATTTTTTTTTTACCGAAAGCCACGAAATTTCCCACGTACAGTAGCGAGAAAATATCGTCACTATTCCATAATTAATTTTCGGGCCAATTAAGCATCGTATGCTTCGATTAAATGCTTTCGCTTTGTAAGACAAGATTTTATTTTGTTGTTCTTTAATTGTGACTGTGTAATATAGATATCCGATTGCGCATGCGCATGCGCATGATAAAAGACGATAAAAGAAAAGAATGCTGAGTGAGTGGCCTTCAAACTTACACACGTATACAGACATATGCAGACGTACGTATGCATGTATGCATGCACATGCATTGTCAATATACCTGACAATGTACCGGATGTTTAGATTAAACATTTTTGCATAATTT
>NC_068997.1:16482942-16485934 GCF_001194135.2 Octopus bimaculoides
CGAAAACACCTAAAGCTCCACGAGGCTCCGGCAGGGGATGGTGGCGAACCCTGCTGTACTCTTTCACCACAACTTTCTCTCACTCTTACTTCCTGTTTCTGTTGCGCCTGTAATGCAAAAGGGTCAGCCTTGTCACACTGTGTCACGCTGAATATCCCCGAGAACTACTTTAAGGGTACACGTGTGTGTGGAGTGCTCAGCCACTTGCACGTTAATTTCACGAGCAGGCTGTTCCGTTGAATCGGATTAACTGGAACCCTCGACGTCGTAAGCCAACAACAAGGTAGAGTAAACGTGGCAGAGACAATACTTTCTCACTTTCTGACCACAGCCGATTTGCTCTTCAAAAGGCAGACAGACAGATATGAAGAAAAATATACCAAAATATTTACCGTCACCCAACTACCGAAAGGATAGAATCTGACGAGTGAGTAACATACGTCTGTATTGTAGGCGTAACAGCCGGCATCTGACGTGGTCTACCGGAACGTGAATTTTCATGCATGCGCAGAAATGGTAGCGTCACCTTACACCGAAAGAATATTTTCCATGCGGCATTAGATTTGGCGAGGGGAAAAAGAAAACTAATAATGTCAGATACCTTGTGAATGCACTTCGTAGACACTGTCTCGGCGCTACCACTCCTGACGCGAGCGAAACGTCATGGGTGTTAGAGCTAGGGAGTCAAAGTGAGAGAGAGGGAGAGAAAGAGATAGGGAGAGAAAGAGATAGGGAGAACATGAGAAGGTAGTGAGAGGAGGCCAGAGAAGAGAGAAGGGAGTATCAGAGAGCTGCAAAAACACTCATCTCGTTCTCATTTTCAGCTGAGTAATCTAATTAACACGAGTGAAATGAGGTGTCTTATTTCAGGTCAAAGCACCGCCCAGACTGACACCAAAACCTTACAACATTACGATAAAAGATCATATCAATTAGGTCACACACCTTTACATTTACCAGTCTAAGTTACAGGGCGTAAACCCACCAACGCCGGTTGTCAGGATGTGAAGGGACAAATGCGACGAGCTTCTTTCAGTTTCCGTCTACCAGATCCACTTACAAGGATTTGGTTGACCCGAGGCTATAGTAGAAGACACTTGTTCGAGTTGCCACACAGTAGGACTGAACCCAGAACCATGCGGTTGGGAAGCAAGCTTCTTACCACACAACCACACCTTCTTTTGGAAGACTAAATAACTTGTGAATATATATTTTAATTTGTCAATTCGCAAAGCATAAAGGTACAAGCGGAGAAATTTAGAGAACGAGTTTATGAGATGCATTTAAATGAAATAAAGATGGTACTTGAATTAAAAAGAAAGAAATGTGTTCCTTAATAAATCGTCAATATGACTTGCATATATTTTCTTAGTACGTTCCGGCAGATTCGAACCTGAATAAGCGAATCGCTGGTGTATTTAGTCATAGGATAACAGCTTCTTCAAAACAAATGTGTGTTGATCGTACATTGTTACCGTATGGACTCATTAGTGTCAAGAGACTCTGAAACACCCGGGGTTTCGACATCGTTGTGTCTTGTTAGTCAAAGGAACCCCTGACTAATGAACACCAAAAGTTATGTGTTAATTATCACATGGTATCATTAAAGAATACAGTTTAATATTAGTTAATATTAATGTATACCTGAGCCCCTTGACAACGGTTTTGTTTTTCAAGCAACTAGGTTGCATTGACGGTAATCATCTCGGCTGAGATCACCAATTAGCGCACGACAATGGTTCGGCGTATATTTACGTCAACTGCTTTAGTGCAAGTGCTGTTTATTTACTTAAATCATATCGTTGTGCAGGACGCTCATGCGGTGTTATTCTTAAATAAGATCACTGTCAGATCAACTTCGTGTATTTATAATCACGTGAATTCAAAAGTTGACTTTAGTGTGGTAGAGTTCAAAACAGGGTACCACACACAGGGTGCCACACACAGTGGCACATCATGTTGTGAACAATAATATCTAGATTCTTTACGTTTCCCTTTTGCTTTACATACTATGCATCTCTTTGAAACATTTGTCTTCTTCGCAGTGGGGGCGGGGAACAGCCGTGGAAAATGTCCACGTCCCTTCACCATGCGGTGAAAGAGAGAGTCCGGCGCGGAGACGTCCACCTGTTCTGTACTTTGACAGGTCTGATGTTTCTTTCATTTCGCGGACCAACAGATTTCCTGAATGTCAATCCATCCCCCACACTGCCAAGCATCTGCCAAATCAAAATGTGAATTCACGACACACATGTCAACTATATACAAGAAAAGTTTTTGTACCATTTCATAAATTTTAGCGTCAGGAGACTCTGGGACACACGGGGTTTCAGCAAAGGAACACCTGACTAAAGAACACCTTAAAGTTGTGTATTAATTGTCACAGGATCTCTTTAAAGAAGACAGTTTAATATTCTTTTCTACTCTAGGCACAGGCCCGGAATTTTTCTGAGGGGTGGGGAGCAGTCGATTAGATCGACCCCAGTACACAACTGGTACTTAATCTATCGACCCAGAAAGGATAAAGGCAAAATCGACCTCGGCAGAGTTTGAACTCAGAACGTAACCGCAGACGAAATACCGCTAAGCATTTCGCCCGGCGTGCTAAGGTTTCTGCCAGCTCGCCGCTTTAAGACAGGTTCATATTAGTTAAGAAAAAGATAATATTTCATAGAATTTGATATATACATCTACTGTGTGTAGATTCTATTTTCTCTGGTTATATGGGCAAATGAAGGCTCAAATGATAGAGATACAATGGAAAGGAATGAAAATTATATAGAATGTATGAATATATATATGTATGTATGTATGTATGTATGTATGTATGTATGTATGTATACATATATGTGTACATGTTTGTGTATGTGCACATACATGTATGTCGTATGCACTTCTGTATGTATGCATCTGGTTGTATGTACGTATGTGTGTATGCGTATGTATCCACGTACGCATGTATATATATATATATATATATGTGTGTGTGTGT
>NC_068997.1:16485944-16488056 GCF_001194135.2 Octopus bimaculoides
TGTGTGTGTGTAGGTGTGTGTACTATGTGTTTATGTATGTTGGCATGTATATAATTATGCATATATGCATGTATATATGCATACATGTTTGTATGTATGTATGTATGTATGTATGTATGTATGTATGCACGTATGTATTTATGTAAACTCGTGTTGCAATCAAACTAACTTTAGACACTGTATAATGGGAACTTAAGAAGAAAAAAGGATGAGAAAAAAGAACAAAAACGAAAAGAAAAACAAAAAAAATAACAATTCATATGTGTATTTATGAATATTTATGTTATATGGGTAGCGAGTAGAGAGGTGGAATGAAAACAGAATATATAATAAATAATATATTATACATAATTATAATATATAATAGAATTGTCTGGAATCGAAATTACTGAAAAATATATGGAAAAAATAAGGAGATGTAACCGGTGGTCAATATGTTAATGAAATTTCAAATCTAATGGGACTTCGTTAATGTACCATGATGAATGTTTCTTTACCAGGACAGCGAGTCGAGAAAGCGGAATGAATGAACGAAAGAAATATGAATTATGAGTGCCGTGATAGAATGAAATAACGGAATATGTGACAGAAAAAAAAAATGGATAAATAAATAAATAAATAATTTTTTTTTTTCTAAATTTGGAAGAGGGCCAGCAATTTTTGAAAAGGAGGGTGTTGGGGCTAAGTCGATAATATCGATCTCAGTGTTCAACTGGTACTTATTTCATTGACCCCCGAAATGATGAAAGGCAAGGTCGGAACTCGGTGGAATTTGAACTCAAACGCAAGGACGGAGGAAATTATTAATATTTTCAGGTTATCGTTTACTTGTTTTAGTCAAAGGACTGCAGCCATGCTGGAGCACCACCTAGAAGGCTTTAGCCGAACAAATCGACTCCAGTACTTACTTATAAAGTATGGCATTGATTTTATCGGTTCTTTTGCCGAACTGCTCGATTAGGGGAACGTAAACTAACCAACATCGTTTGTCAAGCAGTGTGAGAAGACACACACACACGTATTTGTATATACATACATACACACACACACATGCACATACCCACACGTATTTGTATATACATACAAACGCGCACACACACACACACACACACACACATATACACACACACACACAACAGACTTCCACACAGATTCCATCTACCAAATTCTCTCACAAAGCATTGGTTGGCCCGGAATTATAGAAGAAGACACTTCTCCAAGGTGCCGTACAGTGGAACTGAACCCGAGACCACGCAATCGCAAAGCCATGAAAAAGTGTTTTTCGGCCCAAAGTATTAAGCAAATAAGAAAGCTGGAGGCCAGATATATAACTAGGAGGAGATCTGTTATGTTGGCTATCTTAAATTAACATTTGAATGTTAAACCTAAAATATAACGTGTGGGTGTTTGTGGAAATTTCTAAAAGGATAATTGAAGGTTAATTGTCAGGGGTTGTTTTATAGGTGAGGTATTACGTAACAATGGTCAGGTAAGTGAGAAACGATGGAAAATATATAAATTCATATTATAGGTGGGTCAGTGAGATAGTAAATGTGTAGGAGCTAAAGGGCAATTGTGTTTGGTAAATTAATGTGATATTTGGACATATAATACAAGATGTAGGATAAGATGCTAGTGTGGTTTTCAGGTTATTAAATGAGGAGGGAATAGTTGTCTTCAGATTCAGCTGAATTGTTGTAGGTGTATCTCTTTTTTTTTTATAGCAGAAGATAAACAAGTCGGATGAGAATATTTGGGTGGGTGGAAAGAGAAAATAAAGAATATAACATTTAGAAACGAAAAAGTGTGAGAACTACTGAAAGCTTATACTGAGATGAAGATTAGCTTATATATCTGGATGGAATTTGTATTTAACACGCGCGCGCACACATACACACGTGTATACGTATATATATATGGGAGAATTTACGAAAAAAAACAACAGACGAAGACAGGTGGTGTAAACAGCAAATGGATGTATTAGCTTTACGCTCAGGAATAGAGAAAGTCTTTGACGTTTCGAGCCTACGCTCTTCAACTGAAAGGAACACAGAAAGAAATAAGGAGAGAAACAAGGAGAAAAAAATATATAAATGTAGTGGTCAGCGATCT
>NC_068997.1:16488191-16490938 GCF_001194135.2 Octopus bimaculoides
ATATATATATATATATATACATGCACTTGTATCTATCTATCTATATCTATATACAATCCTTTTTTTTTCTTGGAACGGTGAATCTCGAAACAGATAAAGCTATAAAAACAGCATATGAATATTAGACCAATCCACGATAAGGTATTTGTCTTGACTACAATTTTTTTTTCAAACAGTATCTTTTAATTTACACATACAGCCTAAAAAGAAATTATTATGGCTGCTGGAGATCAACTAGAGTCCGATGTGGTCGAGTTTGGCTTAAATCGTTACGAGTTAATTTCATTTCATCTGAAGATCTGAGTAGTCAAATATATTTTGATACAATTTGATAAATACTTTATAAGATGTAAGTGGCATGTGAATGTATAACAAATATAGGAATATTTTAGCAAGGTGCAATGGCGGATTAGACCACATTGCATATGTTTTTCTTAATAGTTCCAGGTTATTTATTGCAGTTTTGTGTGTTTTATTTTGTCTTTAAATCCGATAGGGATCAGTGTATGAGTGTAACAAACAATTAAAGGAATCATTGAAAATTTGTTACTTAGCAAGAGGATTAGATTACTTCAATGCCAGATTTTAAACTTATCTATTGATCGTGTTCTTCTATATGCCGTGTAGGGTTTCAATGAGCTTATTGATAACAAAGGGAGCTATTGCGATTAAGATTCACGTCTAAGAAATTCAGTTTTAACATAGACTCTATAGTGATTCGAAACTTTAGATTTCTAGGAAAGAGAAGTAAGCTTTTCTAAACTCTTTTAGCTCGGAGAATCATAGCTTCTTAATAAAGAAATGGCATATTCTCTGTATAAATTGGGAAGAATTTAGATTTTAATTTTATCAAGAGGTCGTCGTTACTGTCAAAGACCTCGCACGTTTTTTGGCGTCCATACTAACACCATTAAAGAAAAGTTGAAGTCCTTTTTAATAAAAAAGCTTTGTCGTAATACAATATTTTTGCATGCATGCATGCATGGTGATCTAAATTTCTTAACCTTTGATAATGGTTACTTTTTTTTTTAGCGTAGCTTAGAGTCTTTGATAATAAGTGTTCACAGGTGGATAAATAATCACAATAGCTTTTAACATGAAATTGTCGCAAATTTTCTACGCTGGGGATGGAGTTGAATCTTTGGGCGTTATTCCAGATCGATAGAGACTTACAAAATATTTTCAAGCGTAGATATAATCTTATCCAAATTGTAGTTGCTTATGACACCAATATCTGTTTTGAAAGTGGTTTGATAGCGTCGAATAATCTACTAAAATAGTTATATTTAAAATCATCCTTGTGATCTTTAAATGTGAAATATGGGTCTCTTTAAACAATTGGCTTGGCCTCATCATCATCACTTTCTAGATTCGTAGCTATTAATTTTTTATGAGTATTGACGTTGTCCAAGATATTTCAGGGTTTGTTTTTTCGAGATTTTAGTGAAATGTTAGAGAGAGATCTTTAATTATTAATCTCTTGTGGTTTCATGTTGCCGATACTGAGCTGTGTTCAGACTAAGACATTTGGGTCTAGTTGACTCAGTTGTTTAACTGTCAATATGTTAGATGTTATTTATCGTTGTTGTTCTACCTCTGCCCAGCCTTGATCGAGCATACATATACGACTGATTTACCTTTCGTTATTTCAGCCTGAGTGTATCTTGGACTAAATATTCTAAAGTGTTGCTTCTGTTAGGGAATAGAGAGCATAGCAACGTAGAATCTGATGGAGATTTGAGTTCGACTTTTTTTTCTAGTACAGAAAGCAGCTATGTGGAAGCCCCTTCGATACATTATCTTGTTATTGTTGTTGTCGTCGTCATCGTTGTTGTTGTTGTCACTAGATGTCATCTTTTAGACTAAAGTTTTACTAACCACATGGTCCCGGGTTCAGTCCCATTGCATGGTACCTTGGGCAAGTGTCTTCTTCTATAGCCGCGGACCGACCAAAGCCTTGTGAGTGGATTTGGTAGACGGAAACTGAAAGAAGCCCGTCGTATATGTATATATATATGTGTATGTGTGTGTGTGTGTGTGTTTGTGTGTCTGTATTTGTCACCCCATCAACGCTTGACAGCCGATGCTGGTGTGTTTACGTCCCCGTAACTTAGCGATTCGGCAAAAAGAGACCGACAGAATAAGTACTAGGCTTACAAAGATTAAGTCCTGGGGTCGAATTTCTCGACTAAAGGCGGTGCTCCAGCATGGCCGCAGTCAAATGACTGAAACAAGTAAAAGAGTAAAAGAGTAACGAGAGAGTAACACTTTTTACAGGGTGTTGTTGAAGCATTGTGCTGTATTGTTATTTGTGAATGTCTTGTTCGAATGTGATGCGTTGTATGTTGTGAAGTGTTTACGATACGTGTTGTTTTGCTGAGTCGAAACGTGGTATACAGTTATGTGCTTGTGATGAGATGCTATAATAATGTGTTGTTGAGATGTGATGAGTTTGTCATGTCTGCTGCAGTATAACTTCGTGTTGTCAGGTGTTGTGATATGTAGTTGACTGAACAACTATAAATATAGTTTTTGTCTGTCTCGTGTTGATAGTAAAGTTGATAGATGTTTCAAGTACGCTGTGCCAGATTGAAAATCAAAAAAAAATTTTTTAAAGCAGAAATGGATAGTCATGTGTAGAAGGACTTTGATCAAAGACCTGCCCGGATCTTGTTCAAAACGGGGGCACCAGTATTTTCTTAACGAAACACTAACGAAACACTTTGAAACTTGGGACACTGGTAGAA
>NC_068997.1:16491304-16492376 GCF_001194135.2 Octopus bimaculoides
GGGTTAGGGTTAGGGTTAGGGGATTAATACGATATACACCGTTACAGCGCTAACTGTTTTCAACTGAATATACGTCAGTGATTAGTAGAAATTATCGAAATAAGACAATTTTTTACATGAAATAAATTCGAATACAAAAATTTTTTTGTGTTCTATAACACAAAATAGATAAGTATACGAAGTTTGAAAGTCTTTCGGTACCAAAAACACTACATAAAACATAAATGAAAACTGGTGCCCCCGTTTTGAACAAGATCCACCTGCCCGTTCAGACCTGGCCAGGGGCTAAGCAACATACGTACTTTAACATAACAACACGCCCATTTGGCAAAAGCGCACATACAACCACATGCTTCGGGCGTATACATGTACGTACTAACACCGACAAACATATGAACACACACATGGACAGTTGAAATGTAACGCTTATATAAGGAAAGGGGATGGTAACAATTGACGGGAGAAATCAATGGGAAAAGGACAGAAAGAAAGAAAGAGAGAGGCAGGAAGAAAGGGGAGGTGTGAGGAAGAGTAAGAGGAAATTAGGGATAAGTGGGTGTGGCTGCGAGTTTTATTTGATGTTCTGCTCACCTGCTCGAGATAATACGAAATTTGCCAAACAACGGGGGACGCGCAAACACAGACACATACACGGAGATATACACAATGACACGCACAAATACTTGTATGCAAATATTTAACGCAAACGCAAGTAAGGGCATCTATACACACCTATCTAACTCTTCCTATCCTTGTTTATCTGTCAGTCCGTCTATCTATCTATCTATCTATGTATCTATCTATCTATCTATCTATCTATCTATCTATCTATCTATCTATCTATCTATCTATCTATCTATCTCTATGGACAGACGGTAGACGTGTCGGCTCCGTAAGTTTTGCCTTTTTCATGTTTTAAAAAGTTTGTTTGTAAAGTTTATTTTATATAGAAAGTTGTATAACAACTTATAGACTCTCTGGTGCAAGTTTTTTTGCGACGGAAATCTGCCCTGTGTGGCACATTTCCAGGATTTAAAAATCAATTTCGGCTTTATAGCCATTTTTTTGAGAC
>NC_068997.1:16494133-16494657 GCF_001194135.2 Octopus bimaculoides
CTGAAATCTCTCTACCCGGATACAGTACGGAGATTCCAGAAATATTCATCTAAAAAACTGTACAAAAACCTTCTGAGAGAAGGCTGTGAGGCAAAGAGCCAAGAACTTTCGGACAGTAAGTAACTCTCTCTCTCTCTCCTTTCGTGTGTAAAACACAAATTTTGATAGAATCATGCTCAAAATAGACAGTATAAATGTACGTGGTCTCGTCCCTTACTTTTAGTGGGGGATTGGAATGCTACCTTGGACACGCATCTAGACTACGTGGGGAGTGACAAAACTAGAAGGGGATGCAAAGGCCTCAGAGACCTGCTCAGACGCTTCCAGTTGTCTGACAGGTACCGACTCTACCACCCAAATGTGCCAACGTGGACTTGGAGCAACCGCATTGGGTCGTCGAGATCGTATCTAGATAGGATAGTGTGTAGGACAAGAGATAGAGATAGTTTAGGATGTCCACAGTTCCACATAGTCAGCTACACGGATCACAAACTTGTGACGTGTACGCTAGACTTAGATAAGGC
>NC_068997.1:16497632-16501749 GCF_001194135.2 Octopus bimaculoides
AATTTTATTTAACAAATTGTGACACTAAGGACCGAGGTTACCGTGGTCTTTTTGTAGGTTTTTCTTTCCACGGATAACCTCCCCATTTATTGGGAATTTTCTGTATTATTTCGTATTTTTTGTAAATACCCCAAACGTTTTACGATGTTTTTTTTTGTTTGTTTTTTTTTCTGCTTTGTTTTCGCCCCCCTCGAAAAGAAAAAACTCTACATTTGTATTTTGTCCCTTCTATGTTGAGCCCTGTGTGGCTAATAAAGAAACATATCTATCTATCTATCTATCTATCTATCTATGTATGAGTGTGCGAGTGTGTGTGTGTGTGTGTGTGTGTATGTGTTTAAGCGTGCATATATAATGAACAAGTAAACATCGTATATCAAAGTGCCATTACTCAATATAATGAATGTAGAGCTCATTTATATATTTTCACAATATATATCCATACACGCGCGCGCCCACAAACACAGACAGACAAACAGACAGACACACACATCTATCTATCTATCTATCTATCTATCTATCTATCTATCTGTCTGTCTGTCTGTCTGTCTGTCTGTCTGTCTGTCTGTCTATCTATCTACCTATCTATCTATACAAAAAATTACTAAAAACTGCTAGGTGCAATGTGATGCCATAGAGGAAAAATCTGATGGTCACTAAAGTGTAACCAAGGGTACCATATAGCAGCATTGGTGGTTCAGTGGTAGAATGCTCGCCTGCCTCGCGAGCGGCCCGGATTCGATTCCTACCCAATGCAAACATAACATTTTTTTTTTGTTCAGTCCCACTCTGTGGAACCTTGAGCTAGTTTCTTCTATTATAGTCCCAGGTCGACCAAAGCCTTGTGAGTGGATTTGGCAGACGGAAACTGAAAGAAGCCCGTCGTATATATGTATATACGTGTGTTTTTTTCTTTCTTTATTTGTACCCCACTACAACCACCACCGCTTGACAACCGGTGCTGGTATGTTTACGTCCCCGTAACTTAGTGGATTTACAAAAGAAATCGATAGAATAAGTACCAAGCTTTAAATATAAGTACTGCAGTCGATACAATCGACTGGAGAGTTCTTCAAGGCGGCGCCCCAGCATGGCCGCAGACTAATGGCGGAAACAGATAAAAGATAAGAGATTATACATACATACGTAGGCGCAGGTGTGGCTCTATGGTAAGAAGCTTGCTTCCCAACCACATGATTCCGGGTTCAGTCCCACTGCGTGGTACTTTGGGCAAGTGTCTTCTACTATAGCCTCAAGCCGACCAAAGTGGATTTGGTAGACGGAAACTGAAAGAATCTCTTCATGTATGTATATACATATATAATGGTGTTGCACTCCCGATCGCAAGAGCGTAGTTTCGATTCCTAGTTAGGTGGTGCATTGTGTTCTTGATCAAAGCACTTCACCTGATGTTGCCCCAGTCCATTCAGCCGTAAATTGGGAAACCTTGCAACGGACTGTTGTTCCGTTTAGAGGGAATGTTGGCTTGTCCACCAAGCCAATGCGAGGAAGTGCCTTGTGACCAGCGATGTATAACTATATCCAAGAGTCTCGTCGATATAGTGACATTACAATATACATATACCCTCCTTTCACACAACTTCAGGAAGTGATATGAAGGAAAATTGGCTGCTATTTCTGGTGGTTTCGGACATGTAACAAGGACATGACTACAAATATAAGCAAGTACATTCGAACTGATGCATGATGCTGTTGTTGTTTAATACCAGGTCGACTTGAAATGGGCCGATCTATTATCAAAAGCTTTATAGCCAAGATTATAGGTACCTTCAAATTTTGTTTTGAGACGGCAAAGAATAGTTTGAGGGTGATTTGGCTGTTTTTTTTTCTTTTGTTATTTTTCTAGTAGAGTGCTTAACTACGTAGAGGCTCTCACAGATCGACCCCGATATTTAGTTTTTGAAATCTGGTGCTTATTCTATCGTTCTACTTTGCTGAACAGCTAAATTACAGGGACGTAAACAAACTAATGCCGATTGTCAAGTGGTGGAGCGGGACAAACAAATATATATCTAGATACATACAAACATACATGCATACATACATACATACATACACAGGTAAAGAACACAGGTAAAGTTTACTCGTTAAGCTCGTTAAGAATACAGGTAAAGTTTACAGAAAACAAACAAACTGACAAAAACTGGAGATAAAATTAGTCTCAAGCAGTCGGATAAAGGCATAGTCAAGATATACTCTAATATGGAAACAAACAACATTCTTCATACTTATGTTATCAGTGAATTACGTAATAAAGAATGTTGGAAAATTACATGTACGTTATCTTTTAAGTACGTTAAATTCCTTCTATTAAAAAAGGAATTGGTTCCTAACAAAGAAACCAAACTTCATAGAATTTTTAGGGAAATTATGCGTAATTTTACTCTTCCGCTTACAAATGATATTTGCGAAGTGGATGCTTAAGTCATAGAGAAAAATACTGCAACTTCAGTATCAGTAAATTGCATTTGCAAACTAGATGCTTATGTCGTAGGAAGGTAAAAAAAAAACAACAAAAAAACAACTCCACAACGTCTGTATGAATTGCATAGGTGCTTATGTCATAGAAAAATAAATCTTGAAATTTCAGTATTCACGAATTGCACTTGTAAAATGAGTTCTTATGTCAGAGAAAAATAAGCCTTGAAGCTCTACGGTCCACAAACTACATTTCAAAAATGGGTGCTTATGTCAAAGAAAAAAAAACAAAACTACCAACTACAGTTTCCAGGATACATTCACGTCACACACTTATTATTGGAGCAACAGATTTGAATCGACTCACCCGGAACAAGCTTTGATTGGATTTTAAGTTTCAGAAACGGGTGTTAATGACATAATCTATAAACTTTACAATCATACCTTAGGAGTGACAGTAAAATTGTGCAATAAATTTATGAAACTCAACGAAAGAACATTGTAAAAAATATTTATTCATTTCTCTTTTATTGTCTTATTTGATTATAAACTAGTTTTTCTTTACACATTTACAGTCATTTTATGAATGTATAACCGGCAGGAATCAAGTAATAGCAACACCTAACGTTTTACGTTAGGTATACACGCACACACACACACACATGTATATAGACCCAAACACGCGCATGCATACACACGCAGACACTGACATACTCATATACACATACATACTCACGTGCTTATATACATACACACGTGCTTACATACATACACATACATACATACACACACATACAAACATACACATAATACATACATCCACACAAACATCCACACACACACATACATTCATAATACATACATGCACATGCATACATACATGCATACATGCATACATACATACATACATACATACATACATACATGCATACATAATCTAACACACTGCCTAAATACCAATCTTGAGAAATTAGGCTTCTCGAAGCCAGAAAGGAGAAAGTCTTATTCGAAGACCACAGATCTAATCCATCACCGGAACTGCAAAAGTCTGTAAAACTTTCCAGAAGTTTATCATTTAAATATATATGAACATGTCTAGATATGCAATTATATGCATAAGAGTACATACATAAAACATACAAATCTATACATACATACATACATACATACATACATACATACATACATACATGCATGCATACATACATACCCTGTTGTTGATGTTATAATTCCAATGAAGCAGCCTTAGATCTAGGTTAGAAACCGGTTCTTTCTCTATTGGCAAGAAATCTTGAAATAAACTGAATAATGACATACACACGTTCATATTTCCTTGTCCAGCTCCCTTTCTAAATATCCTGTCTTAATAGGGGCCTTGTGTCTCTCTTAGCATGTAATGTGTTTGTTTGTGTTTGTGTGTGTCTGTGTGCGCGCATGTACATGTGTGTGTGTGTGTCTCTCTCTCTATATATATATGTATGTATGTATATATTCATACATACGGACGCACACACGCGCGTATATTTAATGTTAATGCCTCATGTATTTTTATGATATCTGCTGATACTGTTGCATAGGGAAGTTCAGATGACTTGAACTGAAAGACTTAATTCTCAATTTGTAATTGTACTGTTGTGTTGTTTTTATGAATATACATCAATAACCACTGACACTCACA
>NC_068997.1:16504723-16511260 GCF_001194135.2 Octopus bimaculoides
CTTAAATACACACATATACATACAGACAGACAGACAGATATGCATATACATATACATATATTTGTACATACACACATATATACATACATACACGTTCAAACAAATACAGCTAATATATATACATATATATATAAGCATATATCATATATATGTATGTGTATATGTGTGTGTGTATAGATATGTACTTGTACATATTTGTATACAAAGATATTTATATCATATATAAATGTATACACACGCGCACAAATAATCGCTCTCTCACACACACACACACCCACATATATATATATATATATGTGTGTGTGTGTGTGTGTGTGTGTGTGTATGTGTGTGTGTGTTTGTGAAAGTTTGTAGAAATATATACTCATATACATATGTAATGTATGTATGTATGTATGTACGTATGTATCTATGACTTTACTAGTTATGTGCCTCCCTCTCTCTGCTTCTCTCCTCATCTTTCGCCTCAGTTTACACATCTCCCTCCCCCCCTCTCTGTCTCTCAAGCTTTCGCATTAGTAACGAAGCAGTCCAGAGCGGTGGAGTGGCTGGACTGTTCGAGGGTCGGACTAGATGAAGCCTTACCGTATCTGCACCAGCTCATACATTCTCAGTCCAAATCCCTTCCCATCTCCATAGAAATGGTGAAGAAAGAAGAAGAAGAAGAAGAAGAAGAAGAAGAAGAAGAAGAAGAAGAAGAAGAAGAAGAAGAAGAAGAAGAAAGAGGGACAGGAGGAGCAGGGGTAGGAACCACAAGGGTGGCTGAATTCAGTACCCTAATATTGCTTTAGTGATCGTGCAATATTTCTTAATATCCGAAACGGTGAGCTATTACACTCCATCGCAGTAACGTTTGTTTATTTATTTATTTATTTATTTATTCTTGTACGGCCACGTAGACTGAGCTTTTCAGATGTGTCAGAGTAGGGTTGCCATAAAAACCTCTTTCATACATTCTCCTCTCGCTGACCATAATTCTCATATAATTCCCAAAACCATTTTCGGTTCCGAAAGAGTCTTTACCCGCTCAAACAGCGATGACGACGATGACGAATACGACGGCCACGATGATGATGATGATGATGATGATGATGATGATGATGATGATAGTAATGATTGCGTTTGTAATCTTCAGTACGAAGGTGTCAATGATGATGATGATGATGATGATGAGGCGACGATAACGTTGATGACGACGCTAATGATGATGATGACGACGACGACGACGACGAAGAAGAAGAATCTGATGACGATGATGACTATGATGACGATGATGGCGATGATGATGGCATGATGTCGGTGATTATAAATGACGCAGCGACAATGAAAACGGCGTCAGCTGTAATGACAATAATCTGTCGGAGGCGAGGACGAAATGAAAATATTGAGCTCAATCACGCCATCTTGATTTTGGCCAATCACGATTTTTTTGGAAACTGTGTCCAATGCAATTGTTTTTTAAAGGCACAAAAAAGAAAGCAGAAAATAATTTAAAAAAATAATAAATGTATATATAAAACAAAAACAAAACGTATTCAGTTCATGCAATGACCTCTGTGTAAATCGGTGCAAACTAATTGTCGTTCCTTGAAAGGGAAACGCCCGGTTTTATGAACTTCAAATTTAACATGCTAGAAAAAGCAAAAACAAAAGCACAAAAGAAACGTGATTTTATGACGTTTATTTTGTAATCACATGATTTCGGGCTCGATCCGAGAGCACAGCAGTTCCCTTTGAGAGTAAGATGGTAGGCGAAAATACTGATGAAACCAGTCGTCTATGTACGCTTAATCATTGATAGTGGAATAAGTACGGTAGTAATAACTTGCCCCTACGAAAATATGATTCATGCGTATTCCTCTTTCTTTGTGTGCATATATGATAGTGGTGGTGTGTACATACATACATACATAGTGGCTGTGTGGTAAGTATCTTGCTTACTAGCCACATGGTTCCGGGCTCAGTCCCACTGCGCGACAATTTGGGCAAGTGTCTTCTTCTATAGCCTCAGGCCGACCAGAGCCTTGTGAGTGGATTTCACCTCAGTTGGCGCTTTAACTACTATGTTACGGGCACCCATACGTTTGTACTTCAGGAGAAACCTGCTACTCTTTCTATTGTTTTCTTTGTAGCATTGATGATCTTATCGATGTTGTTGGCAGTGGTGTTGTTGGTGTTTAACTTATACGTCAGCTATGCTTCAACAGGTCTATATTAATGAGAGACATACCAACCATGACGATCCAGGTTTCTTTTCTATTTACAATGCTTCCATGATTAACAACATCTTAGGTGTTATTCTTTAAAACGATAAGGTGTGGTTTGAATGTGATTTGGTTGCTATTTATAGTAGACACTATAGCGTAGCTAGGGCTGGGAGTGACAAGAAGCACTCTTCCCCGAGCGACTGTTTTTATGGGGGCGGCACTTTGGAAACTCACATAAGCTGGGGACCCGAGAGAAGGAAACTGCAAAAACAAGGGCTGCATCTAGCCGAGGTACGCCACTGAGCAGGTCTTTTTTTTAAGCATTCGCTCATTATAAGGTCCTTAGACCACTGAAAACGTAAGAGCTACTAGAATAAAATGAACGCTAGACAGAAGTCAATAGGCGACGATGTACATTGGACTTAAAACCACATAGCGCCCCCCCCACCACCACCACTAGTAACATTGGTTTAAAGTTTTGGCGCAAAGTCATCAATTTCGAGGTGGGAGCAGTATAAGCCGATTACATCGGTCACAGCGTACTAGGATCGGTCCCACTAGAAATATTGGTGGTTGTAGCATTCCTAATATTAAGTTTTATTCTATATTTTACGAGTTGGAAATTTTTTTCCCTTTCGATATTTGTATTGGAGTAGAAAAATTATCATTTATCGTTTCTTTGTAATCCGGGATTTCCAGTAATTCAACAATAGTCAGCTATTTAGGCAATGAACTCCGGATGAAAACATTTCCGTTGTATTATGTTTCTAGACCTCTCCCCGCGCACCAAATGCGACCTCCTCTTTAACTAATGCAACTCTATACTCCATAACGAAGTAAACACAAACATTTGTTAACACGATAAAAAGCTGTACTAATTTATCAGTATTATCGCGTCTCCCACTGTAAAGCAGGGATATCGGGCTACATTCTCGTTAAGACGTCTTCAAAAAAAAAAAAAAAACCCCAGCTCAGCTCAGAGCTTCTTTTGGTATTTATTCAAGTTAATTCTAAGGCACATGACTTACTTAGCTGGCGCATACGATGGGGATAGTGTTGGTGGTGGTGGTGGAAATAAAAATTTCTAAACGACGTGTCTTGCTTGTTTTGACTGTTGAAACCAGCGTTATCTATGGAGAATAAATAAATAAATTCCTGATATCAATCTCAAAGACTTAATTTTTTACGGCTTTTGGGAGGAAAGAAGATTATTACTCTTTTAAGGGACTCTAAGGGATAAGACTAGTAGAGGGAAATTTCCTCAAGTTATCTGTAGATGTTCCCGAATGGTTACGACAGCGAGTTCTCCTTCGAAGCATCCAAAGATCAAGTGATTATATTATACCGGATCATACCGGATCATACCGGATCATGGAGCAATTCTACCAATCAAACAACGAGCTTTCCGCTTCAAATGGTACTATGTAATGTAAAGCAGACTTTCACTTCGCTTTGTAATCCCGAGGTCCCTTGTTTGATCTCATTGTATAGCACTTTGAGAAGGTTGTCTACCACCATAGTTTCGCACTGACCAAAGCTTCGTGGACGAAAGCCTTTCGAAAGGTGTCTTTGCTAGAACTTCCATTTCCAATCATTCATATATTCTGCTCCTGAATCTACCGTTCAAGAATTCAAACCTACATTAAAGTGAAGTCTTGTTGTTATTTACAGACCATACAAAAGTACAGACCACACCTTAATATACAAACGTGACCACTTCAAAAATTATACTGAGGAGTTAGTTGTTCCCCTTGCCACATGTTACCTCCCTTGGTCTACTCTCTAGACTCATTCTTATTTTTCAAGCATCCAAAATGGCAAGATCCCTTTGTCGCAAGAACTGATTACTTCACAATGTCACTTGAAAAGCTAATTTAAATAGCGAAAACCGATAGGATATCACTACATCCATGAAATATGTATATATTTTGAAAAATTTCTTTATAAAAAGATATTAAACTATGTGAAACGAAGGCATTTCTCTTCCACATTTTATGTTTTCCACATGTCTTCAACTCATAATTTTACCACGTGGTGTTTACTGAATCTCCAGTATTTTTGCGCCTTTTATATATTTTTATAGTTCTCATATATATATATATATATATATGTGTGTGTGTGTGTGTGTGTGTGTGTGTGTGTGTGTGTGTGTGTGTGTGTGTGTGTGTGTGTGTGTGTGTGTGTGTGTGTGTGTGTGTATGTGTGTGTGTGTATGTATATATAGGCGCAAGAGTGGCTGTGTGGTAAGTAGCTTGCTTATTAACTACATGGCTCAGGGTTCAGTCCCACTGCGTGGTACCTTGGGCAAGTGTCTTCTACTATAATCTCAGGCCGACCAAAGCCTTGTGCGTGGATTTGGTAGACGGAAACTGAAAGAAGCCCGTCGTATATATATATATATTTATGTGTGTGTGTGTATGTGCATGTATATCTGTGTTTTTCCCACCATCATCGCTTAGCGGTCCGGTGAAAGGTTCCGATAGAATTAATACTAGGCTTACGAAGAATGTTTTGGAGTTGATTTGTTCGACTAAAGGTGCTCCAGCATGACCGCAGTCAAATGACTGAAACGAATAAAAGAATCTATCTATCTATCTATCTATCTGTATATATATATGCATACATATATATATACATGCATAAATAAGCAGACATTCAAATTTACATGTATGCACACACTCACATATGCATATATATACTTGTTTACTCACATGCATTCATATGCATTCATATACACGTACATATGTGCCTATATGCGTGCATACTTATACATACATGCATATCATGTGCATACATGGCAGTGGTTTCGGTGTTTGTAGTGTTGGTGGTGGTGGTAGTGGTGGAGTTTGATGTTGCAGTCGATATTGAACATATTGATGGTGACGATTACAGAAAAAGTAAAAAGGTAACAACGTCCACAGCATCGAAAATCAGTGGAAAGAAAAACAAGATCATGCACCAACGAAGAACTTGGAGATAAAACAGCAACAGCAGAGAATTATAAGAGCAACAAGAACAACAATAACAAAATGGCACCACCATCACCACCTTTACCAATACCACCAGTGACAGCAACAACAGAAAAAGACTTTTTTAAAAAGAATAAACACACAAGAAAAGCCAGCAAAAGACAATGGCGAGGACTACTGTTAAGTTATGGCGACCACGAAATACCTACAGCATGCAGAAACGACTGACAATATGTACAACAGCGAACAAGGAAAAACGAAACAATACTACCACCATTACCACCCACGCTACTACTACTACTACTACTACTACTAATACTAATACTACTACTACTACTACTGCTGCTGCTGCTGCTGCTATCGCCACCTCCATTACCGCCGATACTACAATTGCTGTATGAATAACAAAAAAGAAAGCAAAGAAAAAAAAAGAATGTAAGAAAGAAAGGAAAAGAGACGATGTCATGGACAACAAAGATTTCGATAAAGATGGAGTCACATCACTTTGTTGTTTGCCATTTACAAGTCATCAGACTTTTTCTTTTCTTTTCTTTTTTTTTCTTTTGATATAAACTGACCACTATCTTCAAGAAAACGTGATTTCTGTTTTTGTTCTTTCCTTATTCATTCTCCCCCCACCCCCCACCACTACCACCACCACCACTCGTTCTGTGTGTTTATTCGTGTGTACAAGTATTTGTGAGTGTGAGCGAGTGTGAGTGTTTGTGTGTGTGTGAGAGACCATGTGCGTATGTGTACGGATACATATATATATATATATATTATATGTATGTATCTATGTATGCATGTATGCATGTGTATATATATATATATATGTATGTATGTGTGTGTGTGTGTGTGTGTGTGTGTGTGTATTACATGTATGTATGTATATTTATATATATTGAATGTCTGTGTATGTATATTTATTATTTATATATATTGGAATGTTTGTGCATTTATTTGTACGTGCAAACTCTTAAGAGTATGTCGTTCTGTGTCTCCGTGTGTATATGATTGTGTGTGTGTGTGTGTATATGTGTGTGTGTGTGTGAGCGTACGTATATATGTGTGTGTGTGTGTATGTGTGTGCAGCTCCTGCATTTCTTTGACATTCTCTCTCTCTCTCTCTTTCTTTCTTCGTCTTTGTGTCTTTGTCCCCCCCCCCTCTCTCTGTTTCAACTTCTCTTTCTATCAAAAACCAATCTTTTTCTGGATTTTATGGTCAAAGTTGTGTTGTCCGTCTTTTATTTATCATTCGACGTCGCCTATCTTGATTGGTTGCGAAAGAATAGGTTTTCGCTTCCGGTTTAACGTCTTTTTTCTCTTTTTGTTCTTTTTCTTTACAAGCCTCATGTCAT
>NC_068997.1:16512551-16514113 GCF_001194135.2 Octopus bimaculoides
ATATATATATATATATATATATATGTATGTATGTATGTATGTATGTATGTATGTGTGTGTGTGTGTGTGTATATACAAACAAACATGCGTATGTATAAATGTATTTGTGCATGTTGTATCTTGAAGCCGACAAGACTGCTTCAATATGGTCGTTTGACTTGCCAGAGCTAGCAACCAAATCTTTACATGTTAAACACATTGGACAATGCTAAAAAATAAACAAACAACCACAACAACATAAAAAAAGCAAAAAAACCCACAAAGGAAAAAGATGGCCATACCTAGCGCTTTTTATCGCATACACGATTATACGTTTATCAGTACATAATCAATATATACATATATATATGTATGTATGTATGTATGTATGTATGTGTGTGTATTTATGGATACATATATATATATGTTCATGTGTAGACATGCTTAAACATTAGGCGAGACGTGTACACACCAAACATGCATTTACAAAGACTGATATATATATATCCTTTCCAGGCCATTACAACACCGTTTCCCCAAATACCCGATACACTGTGTCTTTGATTACTCTTTCAAGGTATCTCAGATCTTCCTCTGTGTTTCTCCCTCTTCCCCCTCTTCCCCCTTTTCCTTTCTTTCTTTTTTTTTCATTTTTTGTTGTTGTTGTTGTTTTTTTTTTGAGGTTTTTTTTCTTCTTTTACTTTTCTCTAAAAGAGCGATTATCTCCGGGCAACACTGAGACACTGCTTCAATGTCATCTCGGTATAGAAAAGTTGTAGAGTGACACTAACGACTGTGATGACGACGACGATGACGATGATGATGATGATGATGATGATGATGATGATACCGACGATGGTGGTGGCGGTGATGGTGGTGGTGGTGGTGATCAAGATGATCACGATCGGGTGCAAATCGAAGCAATTCTTTTCATTTATGAAGTGTCCGTGCATGTACATCACACACACACACACACACACATACACACACACCGAAAAGATACAAAGGACAACGCACAAAATATGCACATGTATAAAAGTAAAAATGTACATGCATACACACACACACAAACACACATGTATTATACATACACACACACACACACACACACACACATATATATATATATGTATATATATATATATATATATATGTATGTATATATATATATATATATATGTATATATATGTATGTATATTTATATATACATATATATATATTTATATATATCTTATAATCATATGTATATATATATATATATGTCTATAATACGTTTATATGTGTGCATATAAATACGTGTGTTTGTGTGTGTATTTGGAAATAGGTAACACACACACACACACATACGCGCACGCACGCACACACAAACAAACAAACAGCAAAGTCAATGCTAATATCGATAAAAATAACAAAAAAAAAATATGATAAAAATATAATAGCTTCGTAAAAGCTGAAGGCCAAGTTCTAGATGAAGGAGGGTGCTGTTCTTTGGGCCATTTTACAAAGCTTGTTATATCTGAAAAGAACATTAGATATGTCTAAGATATAACACACACACACACACACACACACACACACACAC
>NC_068997.1:16515763-16517653 GCF_001194135.2 Octopus bimaculoides
TGTGTGTGTGTGTGTGTATGTGTGTTTGTGTGTCTGTGTTTGTCCCCCCAACATTGCTTGACAACCGATGCCGGTGTGTTTGCGTTCCCGTTACTTAGCGGTTCGGCAAAATTGACCGATAGAATAAGTACTAGGTTTACAAAAAATAAGCTCTGGGGTCCATTTGCTCGACTATAAAGGTGGTGCTCCAGCATGGCCGCAGACAAATGACTGAAACAAGTAAAAGAGAAAAAAGAGTAAAGAATATATATATATGTATGATTCATATGTATGTCCGTATGTATGTCCTTCCTTTCAATTTAGAATACATTTTGAGAGGCTACCTGCTTTGGTAGCAAGTTTGTGAAGGAGATCATCTTCTTGTTATTATCATCCTTTACATATAAAGAAGGTCTTGCAGATTTTTCCAGTCCTAAACATCGTGATCCTTTGCAGCATAATGAATTAAGGATTTGTGTTATCTCTCCAAGAACCCATGTTCAGCCAGACTTTACTCCAGATTTGTTAGCATGCATCCTGTTGCTCCAGCAATAATAGATATGAAGCTGAAAGTGTATCCTGGGTCCCGTATTAGAAAATTCCTTATCAATAGTTCTTATATGTTCTCTTTCTCTAGCGATTTTCAAACCCCATTGGTGTCCAAAGGGCATATCTTTTCTTTCTGTTCCCACACAATATTTGGCCGGTTGTGTTTTAAATTGGCGGCAGTTTTAATTTTTAAGTTCTACCAATATTCTTTTGACCCATCCATCTCGATAATAGTCATCTTCGTCTACAGGCGATTTCTATTTTCTTATTGTTGTGTCGACGCCCCCATGCGAAAAAGTAGGATCTCCCAAGACATATAAATAGAGGTAGTCTGGCCGTCGTAGAGGGTTGAGTAGCAGTCGAGTAGCTGTTGAGTAGCGATTGAGCAGAGATCATCCGAAGGTGCTAGATAGCAGTAGCTTGAGACATAATACATATCCTGTTCCAGACCGTTCTGGCCACAGCATCATGCCCCATGGGAAAATGATATCTGGTAGATATTCTCTCGCAGTTGGCAATGATATATATGGTTGATGTCATCAGTTTTTGCGCAGCCTAATTTTGTTGTCTGTCAGCGTTTTTTGTATTTTATGCTGAATGTAGTTGGTGGGAGTCTCTTGTTTTTGAATTGTATGGAAGTAGCCTTCGAAATGGGATGACATAAATTTGTCGTTATACCATGCCAAGCTTTTGACTACGTATGTATGTATGTATGTATGTATGTATGTACTACATACGCATGTATGAATGTATGTACGTATGTATCTATCTATGTACGTACGTATGCATCTATCTACGTACGTGCGTACGTATGCATGTATGTATGTAGGTACGTACGTAGTCCGTATGTATCTATCTATGTACGTACTATGTATGTATGTACGTACGAACGTATGTATCTATGTACGTAAGAACGAACATACGTACGTGCATACGTATGTATGTATGTATGTATGTATGTGTGTGTGTGTATGTACGCTTGTGTGTGTTATTTTGAAGCACTTTTAAGAAAAAGAGTAGGTGGTGTGGCTCTATACTAGTTCTAAATTAATTCCCAGCATTTGAGCTTTCAGTTGTACGATCAACTAAATAACCATCTCATCGAATTTACATACGAAGTGCTCCAGTATTCCGAGGACATATAACGTGATTCTCTGGCAGAAGCAGTGGGGGCGCTAGGGATGCCCCGCCTCGTGCGGCCCTTTTAAAAGGACATGACTTTTGGATCTGCTGTAGGCAAAATGAGATTTTTGTGTGGCCCGGGGACGGCAAACGGAAGGGCCGCCGCTGGCGACACACATTCTAGCTACGCTAGTTTGTACGTGTATATATATATATATATATATATATATATATATATAT
>NC_068997.1:16518217-16520896 GCF_001194135.2 Octopus bimaculoides
AGTAGCGAAAGTATGGTTGTAGTACATTGCATTTGTGCCATCTAGATTATTTGGCTACAGAATTTGGCGATCTTACAAGAGATCGGACAACGTTGCATCAAACGATCCTAGTTTAATGTGTAGATTGTTTTTAGTTTCAAGTCCAGGGATAGCGTGTCTGGTTGGGGATGGTAGAAGGGGGGGCGAGTGGGTGATGGTGCTGCGGGGTGTGGGGGTAGGGAGGATGTTGCGTGTGTATCTTTTTGGGAAGTGTGTATGTGTGTGTATGTGTGTGAGTAGCGTGTAGGTGTGGATGAATATGTCTATAGGTATTTCTATGTACATCAGTGTGTATGTATGTGTTCATACATACATGTATACACATACACGCACACAAATATATATATATATATATATATATATATATATATATATATATTTCTGTGTACATATATATATTTAGGAATATATATATATGTGTGTGTGTGTATGTATGTTCGTATGCACGTATCTAGACGTGTCTACATATATCTACACATAAATATATATGTGTGCGTGTGTGTGTGTGTGTGTGTGTGTGTGTGTGTGTGCAAATATATGTATATGTATATAGAAATACATGTATGTATATAGAGCGGTGTAGGCACACATTTATATATACAAACATCCATCCATGAATATTTGTTTTTGCGCTCGAGATGCAAGTGTTTTATTTTCCATGCATACCTTCAGATGAAATCATTTGCCATATACATCCGCCTGCACTTATACACACTCACATACATTCATATACGTTCATAGATACAAGCGCGCGCGTGTGTATATAGTATATATATATATTTGTGTATGTGTGTATGTGTTTGCATTTGTATATATGGAATATATCCACATTAATACAAGCAAACGCGTGTATTTGTTAGCATTTTTTATATTTTCCACATTTTCTATAAAGGTGTTGACGTAGGTTTTGACTTTCTGTTAAGGTGTTTGTTTGTTCGTATTGCTATCATATTGTCTCGGGTTCGATTCGGTTGCGCGGTATCTTAAACAAGTGTTTTCTGCCCTACCATCCGGTTGATGAAAATCTGGTGAATTAACCCATTACCTCCTACAATTCTATTAACTGGAATGTTTTTTTTATGAAACTTTGATTTCTAGCATAAAACAGTCTAAGAAACACGCTGGAATGATCAAAATAACATTTCAAATAGAAATAAGCGAGATATTGGGTGAAAAATTAGCAAACCTCATTTGAATATCAGAGAAATATACCTAGTAGATATAGCAAAAAGGTTAGATATGTGTAAATATTGACAGATAATTACGAAATTTGTAAATTTTAAGTGATCGCATATGAGATCACTGGTAGGTAATGGGTTAATAAGAATTGCTTGGCAGAAACTGGATGTAGAGATACATTCGTTTATGTGTGTGCGTGTGCGTGTACGTGATCTCCGTCCACATGTAACTCAATTGGAGGCCTTCATCATCATTGCTTTCCTGGTATTTTCAAGAATATGTGTCTACAGGGACAACGTTATCCTGGTCGAAGAGGCAATGACCAAATAGCATCGAAGCAATCCTTACCAAAAATTACCTTCACAAAACACGTTTCTACTTGATGACAGCCTCTTCAGCCCACCGAAAGAGGAGAAATTAATAAGAAAAGAATAGCTGAAGCGCTTCTTGGACGTCCTAAAAGGCAAGAGCTAAACACTGTAATATTGGCTTCAGTAACTGAATAACCGCCATTTATGTCAAGACAGTTTGGAGTTTCCACATTCATGGGAAACTGAGACACTTCGAATGATTCCGTCGAAAATATTCTGATGTTAAGAGGGGGAAAGAAAACACTATCAAAGCGTATTTTCAATATCACGTTGATCACCCGTTGCTGTCAGGAGATGTGTGACTCTAGGATCGGTCTTATTAATCACCTGCACGCGCTTGTTAATAATATGCGAATAACATGTTAATAACAGTCAAATACAACTCTACCAAATATCATACAACACGAATTCTCGAAGACGGGTGAAGGAACAACAAGCAGGTGTATTAGTTTAACGCTCGGGAAGAATGGAAAAGTCTTTGACGTTTCGAGCCTACGCTCTTCGACAGAAAGGAGTGAGAGGTGGGGTGGGGGAACGGAGAGAGAACGAAAAAAGAAAAAAACGGAGAAAGAAAAAATATGTAGGGATTAACGGTTCAATATGATAATTCTAAATCCTTTGGCTAATGAATAAGGTGTGATGATCAAACACTCATCTCTGAGTGCATTGCATCTTTTAGCAGAAACACCTGTAAGCTAATGAAATTAATTGCATATTCCCGTTTCTTTTTTTCTGTCAATTTATTTAATTTCATATGACTTCAAGAATATATATAGGTCAGGGCTCGATGAAGACTGTTCGGAACTGACACAATCACGTGATCTGTGACGTGATTTCATTCTTTAAATTGAATACCTTTTCAACTTCACCAACGCCTCTAATGCCTTTGAAGAGAGCAGGATGGTTCACACTCACATTTCCCTTTACCACCACCACCACCACCACAACAACAACAACAACAATCAATGCTACTACTACTACTACTACTACTACTACTACTACTGCTACTACTACTACTACTACTACTACTACTACTATAACAACCTCCACCACCACCACCACCACTACTACTACTATAACAACCTCCACC
>NC_068997.1:16523175-16523948 GCF_001194135.2 Octopus bimaculoides
GAAGAAGAAGAAGAAGAAGAAGAAGAAGGAGAAGAAGAAGAAAATGATGATGATGGTGACGACGGCGATGGTGGTGGTGGTGATGATGATTGTGATAAGAAGAAGAAGAAGAAGAAGAAGAAGAAGAAGAAGAAAAAGAAGAAGAAGAAGAAAGAAAGAAAGAAAGAAAGAATCAACGAAAGAACAGCACGAAGGAAAAGGCGAAAGAGAGAGAATTAATGAAACAACCGCCAAAGAAAAAAAAAATAACAACAAAACCTTATTTCTGTTTTCGTTAACAAAAGCCTAATTTCTTTTTCTATGGCCAATCCTACATACTTAATAATTCAGAGCAATTTCTTATATATACTATTTAGTCATGCCACGTACATATTCTTGTCAAACTAATTACTTGATGTTACTGTACAAGCAACTTTAAGAAAAATATATTATGTAGGTCGATCTCACTTTTGTGACAGTCCGCCATTTAATGTCCAGCGACACACAAGAAATTATAGATATTATAAATATACTGGTTAAAATATAACATTTCTGTATTCAAGTGATGAGAGAAATTTTGCGTCCTTAATCTTCTGTTTTTAAGTATTTCATGTGTGTGTGTGTGTGTGTGTGTGTGTGTGTGTGTGTGTGTGTATACGATTTAGAGATGTACACCGGTTTCTCCTCCTCGCACACAGATTATTCTAGCCAAGTAAAGATAGCACCATGGAAAAAATATAAAAAGAAAAAAAAAACAACTATCTCAAATTCTACACCTTGACGCAGAATTCAAA
>NC_068997.1:16523958-16525147 GCF_001194135.2 Octopus bimaculoides
CTGGGGTCGATTTGCTCGACTAAAGGTGGTGCCCCAGCATGGCCGCAGTCAAATGACTGAAACAAGTAAAAGAGTAAAAGAGAGAGTAAGAGTATACGAAGAGGTACTGAAAAGTCCCCTAGTTTTAAGGATGTCGCAAAAGGCCTGGCTGGAGACGTAAAAATTCCGAGTTCTTTTACAGGGCTTAGAGAAACTGAAGAATCACTGCAATAAGTGTGTGTGTGTGTGTGAATAATTGCGCCAGCTCAACGCCGCATGCAGCTGGTATAACAGAGGGTCTCACAGACTGATATACGTAATATCTGCGCCAAGTTAAAATAGTTTCGATTGTAACCAAGGAAAAAGTTCTCCAGGTAAAAACAAAGATCCAATTTGTCAGTGACTTCAATTACAGATCACATTTAACTAATTAGTAATTTTGAGCTATGTTAGGCTAGGGAAGTTAATTAGTGTGGTTCACTTTTTTTTTGAGATTCTTAGATCTCAGATTTTAAAGAATGTTTCCACAAGAATACAGGCCTAGTTGCACTATAGAAAAAAACAAAACAAAACAAATGTCTGATCCCACCACCCACATATATATAATATATTTATATATGTATATGTATGTATATGTGTGTGTCTGTATATATATATATATATATATATATATATATATATATCTGTAAAAATATATATACATACGTATATATATATATGTCTATATAAATACACATACATGTATGCATACATATGTGTGCATGTATGCATATATTTAAAGGCATGTGTGTATGTATTTTTATATACATAAACACATTTATTCATACATGTATAATACACACATACACACACACACGCATACACATACAGACATATGTATTCACACATATACACTTTATATTTATATAAATATATATTCCCTGTAGTTGTAAAATTTCGATGTTTCAGATTTTTACTCCCTCCAGGTTTTCGTGTCGAAGTCAGACATTTTTTTTTAAAATTAAGGAGTTGTTTTATTTTTAGCAATTACAGTATTTAATTTAGGTTCATTAAACAGAATAATTGATTGAAATAACCATATCTTAAATATCACGCAAAACTTATACCATATAAGGTCATAATTAAAATAAGGAACCGGAAGTGTTAATATGCACTCACAAATACACAGATACACGCAGTTGTAGATAGAAATACATGTATATATGCACAT
>NC_068997.1:16525467-16531487 GCF_001194135.2 Octopus bimaculoides
TGTACATATACACATATCCTTTATCTTTTACTTGATTCATTCATTGGATTGCGGACATGCTGGAGCAGCGTTTTTGAAAAAAATAAGTCGATCTAATCGACCACGTTATATATTTTCAAGTCTGTTGTTACTTATTTTATCGGTCTTTGAAAAGGGGACGTAAATAAACATCACCGTTTGTCAAGCGGTGTTGGATGACTAATACACACAACCACAAATACACAAAATCGTATATACATGTATATGTGTATATATTTATATATGTATATATAGATATGTAAATAGGCGCAGGCGTGGGTGTATTGGTAAGAAGCTCGCTTCCGGTTACTACGCATGCGTTGATTCAGTTGCTGGTTTGTTGTTTTTGAGAGTCGGATAGGATTTTTGTGCTGCTTGGCAGCGGTTTAGAGAAAGTGTATTCAGACATTAGCAGGTCTGAATTGTCTTCAGCGGAGGAGGAGGAGGAGCTGGTGAAGGCGGCGAGAAGAATGGACGGAATATTGGAGTTTTTCTGAGGCGGCGGAGGTGAAGAGAAAGGATGTAGACCTGGCTGGACTACAGGAATATGGAAAAATGACGCAGGGGGTGGGCGGTGACGTGATGTTGTCGACGTGAAGTTGTCAACGTGAAGTTGTCAACGTGAAGTTGTCAACGTGAAGTTGTCAACGTGAAGTTGTCGACGCTGAAGAACAAAAACGCTGGACAGGTGGAAGCGGAAATAATAGAAAAAGGGCTAAGGAAACAGTCGAACCAAATAATGTACATACCCAAAGGATGTAAATACAATCTTGGATGAAAGACTTCCAAGATAAGGGTGGAAGCAATCCCACCTGATATAGAAGGAGCATAAAAGTTCATAGTTCAACTTTTCGAAGTTATAGAAACAAGAACAAAAGTCCTTAGGTGCAATCCTGCGTAGATCCATGTGGGTTAAAATCCTGATCTAGTAAGCATACAGAGAAAAACGATGCGAACATATCAACGTTCAATAACAGAATGGTAGCGGAGGTGGCTATTAAGTGGTAAAAGTAAAGAAAAGAAAATAAATAGAAAAATAGAGTGAGGGGGAGGGTGGAATTTAAGGATTGGCTTTAGGATAAAGTAAGGTGTATAGGTGTAAGGAAATCTGCAATGGCTCCAGAACTGCCGTCTCGGCTTTAATCTTGGAGCCCCAGTAATCCGTTACAGCACTTACACAGCGTACCTAAACGTTTAGATCACCTGTGAACTAAACTCCCATACTTTGTGTGTATAGATAGATAGATAGATAGATAGATAGATAGATAGATAGATAGATGGATAGATAGATAGATCGATAGATAAATATAAATATACGTATACATGCACTCATACACACATAAATGTGTTTGTATGTATATGTATAATTTTCCAAATACATTAGTGTTTCCTTTTTGAAAAGCCTGCCAAAGGGCCCAACAGAAAAATCTAGAACGATATCGTAATATAATATATCATGTAGTAGGTGGCATGACAACAGATAATCGACAGAGATATACGTTTAAAAATAATTACATTTGTATATCGTTCTTTCGGTTTACGAGATATAATTACATTTTTGGCAGACATATATGCATAAATATATGTTCATAGATTTTACCTGCGTCACCAGGCTACAAGAAAAAAAAACAACAAAAAAACAATAAAAAATAAAAAAATAGAAAAAAAAAATAAAGCAGTATTCAAAACTTGACTTTGCCTGAGGAATTTTATGAACCATGCCAAAATGTCATGTAATTCTGATTCCATCTTTTGAGATTTAAAAAAAAAGAATCTTTGCATCAAAGTGCTCCTCAATATTTTTAGAATTAATTACTAAAATACAGAATGGAAGTTATATAACAATAAATATTTTTCAAGTACAACAAACTGCACGAAAACGCCCTGATACCTAAACCAGAATATTTCATTTTTGTATCTGGTTTGAAACTTGATGTGAATTCATGTGTTGAAGCAGATTCTGCTGTATCTCGGGACGGACTTTTTTTTTTTGTTTTTGTTGGCACTCTGTTGGTTACGACGACGAGGGTTCCAATTGATCCAATCAACGGAACAGCCTGCTCGTGAAATTAACGTGCAAGTGGCTGAGTACTCCACAGACACGTGTACCCTTAACGTAGTTCTCGGGGGGAGATTCAGCGTGACACAGAGTGTGATTAGGCTGACCCTTTGAATTACAGGCACAACAGAAACAGGAAGAAAGAGTGAGAGAAAGTTGTGGTGAAAGAGTACAGCAGGGTGCACCACCATCCCCTGCCGGAGCCTCGTGGAGCTATAGGTGTTCTCGCTCAATAAACACTCACAATGCCCGGTCTAGGAATAGAAACCGCGATCCTAAGACCGCGAGTCCGCTGCCCTAACCACTGGGCCATTGCACCTCCACCCTCGGGACGGTCATTATGCCAATAATAAGCACATTCATTGGTTCTGTTTTACTTCTTATTATTAGGCGCATGCGTGGTTGTATGGTAAGAATCATATGGTTCCACGATTAGTTCTACTGTGTAACACCATGGACAAATGTCTTCTACGATAGCATGGCCCGATCTAAGCCTTGTGGGTGGATTGTTTAGACAGATTTTGAAAGAAGTCCGTCGTGTACACACACACACACACACACACACACACACACACACACACACACACACACACACATTTATATGTATATATGTATGTATGTGTATGTATGTCCGTGTCTCTCACCACCGCTTGACAACCGGTTTTGGTGTGTTTACGTCCACGTAACTTAGCGGCTTGACAAAACCGACCAATAGAATAAGTATCAGGCTTGAAAAAAAAAGAAAGATTGTTTGATTAATCAGCTAGGTTTGTCAGTCATTTCGATGCCATGCACAACCTCATCAATGATATATCCTTTCTACTCCAACTTTATGCTAATTAATTTGTTGTCTGCTCTTCGATGTATGCATGTATGTATGTATGTATGTACGTATGTACGTATGTATGTATGTATGTATGCATGTGTGTATGTATAATATATATATACTGCGGTGAATGTAATCAATTAGTGCCTCTACCACCAAAATAATTTCAAGCCTTGTGTCTATCGTAAAAAAGGACTATCTTAAATAAAAAATAAATAAAAATAAAAAATAAATGAAAATAAAAAGATTAGCCTCCAGCTTAGTGCATTAAATCCTCTCTAATATAGGCACAAGGCCTGACATTTTGGAGGTGGGGAAGTCGATTACATCGACTCCAATACTCAACCAATTCTAACTAATTGGTTGTTAATAATAAAAGAAGTGCAAAAGAACCTCTGCTTCTGTTTATTATTGGCCTTACGACCCTCCCGAGGTGCAACAAAATCATAAACCATAGCTATACTATAATATTTGTTTATACTTAAAAAAAAATTATTATTTTACTAATCTGTATGCTTATTCATTTTATTTTTGTATGTAACAGCTTGTTTGCTTTTATTTTTAACATTGTTGAATTCTATCATGTTACTTAATGCCAGCGCAGATGATCAGCTGATAGGCAGCAAGACTGCGCGTTAATCGATGCGAAAGGCCAGCAAAAATTTAACATGTTCTGCTTGAGAAAGCTTATTGCTTACTTAAACAGCTCATAATGTTGCTGTTGTTATCTTCATGTTGTTGTCTTCGCGGTTGTTGTTGTTGTTATTTTTTGTTGTCATCATTTATAGCTATAATGGTTGCTTTGTCCTCATAATCATTACTGCAGTGGAGCGGCAGAAAAAATATATATTCTGTACCCAATAAATGCCTACCAGTGTATAAAAAAAGTTGTCTTTGTCCTTTCGACTTCTGGCTAATGTACCAATCAACTACTCGTTTCTGTTTAAAGCAAGTTCAACTCTCAACGAGCAAACCTATCCGTGAAGGGCTTTTCCAAACACGACCAACTAATCTTATGTTTTCCTACATAGATTATATATCTAGGGCAACGTTATTCAACGTGTCCTTCACAGAACACAAGCGTTCTGTAATCTACTCCATACTATCTCTTTTTGCAACTGTTAACTTTCAATAATTTAAACAACTTTAGCGCCTTCAGTCTGCAAAAGCTAAGGAAACTCACTACTCCTTCCTCGAGAACCAGCAAGTGAAATGAAAACTGTTTTGTCTTATTGATAATTTCTCTTTTCACGCTTTACCCCTCTTAGCTTTCCTTGATGAAGGATAATTATCCGACACGTTTTACGCTTCTTATTTCTTATGTCCTCCTTTCAGAGCTGAGCTTTATTATCACTTTTCGTATTCACTAAGTTTCGTTCCGTATTTTATCGTCACCGAGCCAACTTAGAGTCTAGGTAACCCCAGGATAAAAGAGGCTATGTAATTCGGACCAGCATGTTTGAAGAACCGTCATTGTTGTTTGGAGGCAATACCTGTGCGAAACCGATGGTACTATTCAGACCAGTTATATATCATAACCAGTAATATATTGCTTGGTAATATTAAATATCTGAATTATGGACAAGTGGCTATCTATCTATCTATCTATCTATCTATCTATCTATCTATCTATCTATCCAGCCATCCATCTATATTTGTTCAAAATTATTCTAGCTATGTTCATCACACGTGTTATTTTTTAAATCCATAGACATGTCAATCAAGGACTACATCATCCAATATGTTATTCCTTAATTTAAAAAACAAAATGTTGGGCGAGGGGTGTGATTTAACGAAGAGCTGCTTGTTGTTTCTAGCACGAAGACGAACAACGTAGAGGCTGTTTCATTATCTGGTTAATACACGGTTTAACTAGATTTTCATTACCGCTGTGTTTATACACAGGAAACATGGTTAGATGGTCAGGTAGTTGTGAGGTTAGCGGTGGGGGTTGGGGACAGTAAATAGTGTCGGCTGTTTCTATAGTAATGTTGGGCGTAAAGGGGGTATGGGTGAGGTGGTGAAGTCGCTCTAATTAAGGGCGATGTGGTTGCCCCTATATTCTGCCTTGTATAAGGTCAGAAGGTCAACAAACCAGTTTTTGGAGGCCAACGCGAGGATTCTTTCCTTGCCAACGAAATCTCACGCGTCAACACATCAACTTAAACATCAAGACAATTCGCGCATGCGAACGCACACACACGTGTACATACATATACATGCATAAACATATTTGCAAACACACACATGTGCGCGCGCGCGCACACACACGTTCGAGTACACACACGCACTCAAATACATTGATTAGAAGAAAAAACCCTAAACAGAAACACAGACATACACATACACACACACGCAAACACGCATATACATAGGCGCGTAAGCAAACATTACATATACGCTAACGTAGACAAACACACATACACACACACACATGTATAGACATACACAAACACATGCATAAACATATATATGCACGCACACGTGTGCTTAAACACAACATAGATTAAAAAAACGTTATTATCCATCATATACAATAACAAAAGGTACACACACACACACACACACACACACACACACACACATGTACACATCCACATATAAACAAGATTAAATACAAGCATACAAAATAATATAAACTCTAACGCTTTTGTATTTGTTTTGTAAGATTCCTGATGTGAAATCCTGTGCTGAAACAGATATTGTTATATTTCGGGACGGTCATTCTTTTTCTTGCTAAGTAAACACACGCACTGTATATTCGTTCTTCACTCGCTTATTATTGTTCTTATTTTATCTTATGTCCATTGTATGGAAATCCTTCGTCACACACCAGCGACCTCTTCACCGACTCTTCCCATCCGCGTGTCTCCTATTCTATTGAGTCCATTTTCTAATAAACTCTGAGAGCACACACACACACACACACACACACACACACACACACACACATACAGCGTCACATACACGCACACACACACGCACGCAATCACCCTTGAATGAATATATAGGCGCAGTCGTCGCTGTGGTAAGAAACTTGCTTCTCAACCACATGGTTCCGGGTTCAGTCCCACTCTGTGACACCTTGGGCAAGTGTCTTCTACTAACTAGAGCCTC
>NC_068997.1:16532093-16534409 GCF_001194135.2 Octopus bimaculoides
CCCCCCGCTTATCAACAAATATGTAATGGGCTTAGAAAGAATAAGTCAGGGCTCGATTTGTTCGACTAAAAACACTTTAAACCTGTGCTACAGCATGGCCGCTGTCAAATGACTGAAACAAAAGACTAAAAGCAGAAAAGAATCCTGAGGCTATAAAAAAAGTTACTTACCTAAGGTGTCACGCAATGTGACTGAACCTGCAACCATGTCTTTGCAATGCGAACTTCTTACCACACGGCCATGCCTGAAAGGGAAAAAAAGCGATGTCTGAAAGACTGCTATAGTTTAATTCAGTCATAGGCAACCTGCGGCCAGCGAGACACTCTCAATGGCAGACCTTACGAAAAATTACTTTGAGATGTTTAGTGTTTCATCTGATGGTGAGCTATATTACGTGCGGCCCGCGAGATGATGAACTATGTCTCATGCGGCCCGCTTCTCAGGAAAGTTTGGACAAGCTTGGTTCAGTGATATCTGAAAGTCCATTCTTCAAGAGCATGAGCTGGTATATCTACTCATGTATGTATCTAGAATATACATACATACATAAATACATACATACATAGAAACACACACACATATACATACATACATACATGCACACACTAGCGTTTGTATGTATTTATGCAAATGTATCATTTAGCATAGTAGAACACACCCAAACCTTTACTAATGGTAAAATTTATTAATTATTTTAATTTGACTGGGACTTCGAGTTTAACCTTAACAGTATGAACAAGTCCCAAATAATGAGTTTGTGAGAGTGTGAACATCTATCTATCTATCTATATATATATATACATACATACACACACACAAGTCAAAAGGAAATGCTGAATATGGGAAATACATAGCAGAGCTCATTTGATTTAAACTTATACGCCGAAATCTTTATCGAGGATTTGGTCCACAGGATCAAGAGTGGCTATAAGAGCTATATTTAGTTATATCTATCCAAATTAAATAAATGGAGTAGCATGAAACGTGCGTACTGCAATCTTTAAAATCCGTGTTGCTTATTTTGATTCATAGACATCAGTATATATATGTGTGTGTGTGTGTGTGTGTGTGTGTGTGTGTGTGTGTGTGTGTGTGTGTGTGTGTGTGTGTGTGTGTGTGCGTGTGTGTGTGTGTATGTGAGAGTATGTGTGTTTGTCCACATATACACAAACACGCGCGCACTCACTCACACACACATATCTACATGCACGTATGTATATGTATATGTGCGTATATATATGTGTGTGTGTGTGTGTGTGTGTGTATGTGTGTGTATATATATATTCACATAAAAGAACCCCCAAAACATAAATAAAATGAATGAACAGTAAAAGTGCCAGTCTACCATGAAAAAGAAAAAGGGATGAAAATCAATTCGAAAACATTAATTTTATCTCTTTCTGTCCCTTGAACTTTCCTAAAATTCACCACCACCACTACCACACACATTTAGACACTTACACATGCTTGTATTTTAATGGGACGTGAAGTACTGTCCAGTATAAACTAGGTCATTAACGGGTCAACATTTAGCCGTTAGTAACCCATTGTTTTTAAACCAGCTTCACGCTTCATTAAATTCAAGTTATTTCTATGACCTTCGCTATTCATTTAAAGAATGAAGCCAAATATATTTTGTTCCTCTTTAAATTTTATATTACAGCTTTCACCACGGGAGACTTCCTTGATCAGCTGTCCACTGGAGATCACTACCATCCTGGTACCTTCCGACAACATCGTTTTGTCTAGAGCAGAAGTTCTCAAACAGTTTGGGCCACTACCCGCCTCATGGATCCTTAGAATACAACTGCGGGTACTCAATTTACTATTTTTGTCTCTGTGGATTCTCAAAAATCTCATATCAGATCGACACCAGTTGAGAACCCTTGCTCTAGTGGCACCGTGTAGTATTGTTGCTCCCAAGGAATATTCATATCCTTTTTGCCTACTCTGTAACACTATTAACTTTCCTTGCAGCCACAGTCCCAATCCGGCTATAACCGTAACCAATTAGCAATTTCTGTTTGATCACTTTTTGAGGATTTTGCTCTTTGTCTTCATTTTACTCTTATTTTCCTCTGCAATATCTAAAAAAAAAAGACCCTCTTTGGTGATGAATGACCATGGGACTGTACCTAAAAAGTTTCCCTCTTTCTAGGTTAGCATTGCACCCTGTTATAATCATTTCCGGATCTATTTTAAAACGGGGGCACCAGTATTTTCTTAACGAAACACTAACGAAACACTTTGAAACTTGGGACACTGGTAGAATGTGTCAGATAAAACATCTTTTACTCTTAGTCTTCTTAACAAAAA
>NC_068997.1:16534987-16536953 GCF_001194135.2 Octopus bimaculoides
TAAGTCGATTATACCGACCCCAGTATGTAACTGGTACTTATTTAATCGACCCCGAAAGGATGAAAGGCAAAGTCGACCTCGGGGGAATTTGAACTCAGAACGTAGCGGTAGACGAAATACCTATTTCGTTATTGCCCACAAGGGGCTAAACATAGAGGGAACAAACAAGAACAGACGAACGGATTAAGTCGATTACATCGACCCCAGTGCGTAACTGGTACTTAATTTATCGACCCCGAAAGGATGAAAGGCAAAGTCGACCTCGGCGGAATTTGAACTCAAAACGTAACGGCAGACGAAATATCGCTAAGCATTTCGCCCGGCGTGCTAACGTTTCTGTCAGCTCGCGACCTTCTGTCTAGTGGAAGCTTAAATTATATTTATAGATTTATTAGTAAACGTGCTGAACAATTTCGTTACCCCGCGAAGGAAGTCAAGTCTTTTGTTTTTATCCGAACACGTCATTGAAGGGTTGCCAGCTATCTCACACGATATACAAGGCTGGTTTGCCGAACTATGCTTCCTTTGGTAATCCTGCTAATATGAGAAAATAACTCGTCGAAAATAAGCATAGGTACAGAATAAAATAAGCTGTTTCCCCTATCTATTCTTTGTTTGTCAATTCCGTTTTATATCTATACCATTAACCAAATATGGGCAACATTTTTCGAGGAGCGGACCAAACGAGACATGGTTCACAATGTGACGGACCGCACTACAAAAAATATTGACTGTAATTTTTTCGTGGGTGCGTGACATTCAGGAGGTCCTACGGACCGCAGTTTGCTTTATGACTCTCATAGATGATAGTCATAGACGCTGAAATAGTTATGATGCAGCACTTTAGAATAGATTTGCTTAAGATTTGTACGAATTAGGATACTGAGATGTGTGCGTGCGTGTGTGAGTGTGTGTGTGTGTGTGTGTGCGTGTGTGGCGATCGCGTTTTGGTGACGGTATTCGCTGACGATAATTTTTTTAATTTTGGAACGTTTTAATATTTTACGGGTTATTTTAGCATCGATTTGCTTCAGTTTTCAACAATGTGTTCTGGAATAATGCGTGTATGTAACACACACACACACACACACACACACACAAGCACAGACATGTACATGGTGGATGGTATTGATGTATAATTATTAAATAGCGTAGGAGTGGCTCTGTGGTAAGTAACTTGCTTACGAATCACATGGTCCCGGGTTCAGTCCCACTGCGTGGAACCTTGGGCAAGTGTCTTCTACTATAGCCTCGAGCCGACCAAAGCCTTGTGAGTGGATTTGGTAGACGGAAACTGAGAGAAGCCCGTCGTATATATATATATATATATATATATATATATATGTGTGTGTGTGTGTGTGTGTGTGTGTGTGTCTTTGTGTGTCTGTGTTTGTCCTCCCAACATTGCTTGACAACAGGTGCTGGTGTGTTTGCGCCCCTGTGGCTTGGTGGTTCGGCAAAACACACCGACAGAATAAGTGCTAGGCTTACAAAGAATAAGTCCTGGGGTCGATTTGCTCGACTAAAAGGCGGTGGTCCAGCATGGCCACAGTCAGATGACTGAAACAAGTTAAAGAGTAAAGAGTAAAGATTAAAACAATATCATAAATCATGAACCTGTATTTTTACACGGAAGCGGTTACAACACATTGAGTCAAAATGAAACAAGTGTTCTTATATCCATCCAATGAACTCCATTTATTTCATGTATGTGTGTGTGAGTACGTGTACATGTATGTGTGTGTCATGCATGTGTGTGTGTGTGTGTTGTGATCAGGATTTCTTTCTTTCCTTCTTTCTTTTCTTTCTGCCCTTCTTAAGGTGACATGTTTTCAAATTTGTTGAGATTTCAACTACTCATTTGTGTCCCGTTGTTTAGACTTATAATCTCCACCTGACATACATCTTGACAGCAGCGAACCTTCACACACACACACACACACACACACACACACACACACACACA
>NC_068997.1:16537816-16539880 GCF_001194135.2 Octopus bimaculoides
ACTGGAAGAAGGCCGTGTGTCTGTGTTTGTCCCGCCAACAACGCTGGACAACCGATGCTGGTGTGTTTACGTCCTTGTAACTTGGCGGTTTGGCAAAAGAAACCGATAGAATAAGTACTAGGCTTACAAAGAATAGACTCTGGGGTCGATTTGCTCGACTAAAGGCGGTGCTCCAGCATGGCCGCAGTCAAAGGACTGAAACAAGTAAAAGAATAAAAGAGAGTATACATATATATATATATATATATACATATATATATACATATATATATATATATATATATGCATGGTTACGGACGCACACCCATACACCGCAGCACAACAGACTCTGTTCTGTTCTGACATAGAAAATCCTATTATATTATAGTAGGTTTTCCCACGACTATAGTTCTCCGAAATCACCATTCCGCTTCTGTAATTAGGCAAGTTAATTGCCCTTTTATCTAGTCAATAACATATTAACAGGGTCTGGCCGCGATCTTCAAGGATTGTTTTTTGTGAGCAATCTACTACATTAGTGAATAAATCTGTGCGGGGTTTTGTTTTTGCTATTCCTGTTGTTTGTTTGTTGTTGTTGTGGTGACACACACACATATGTATGTGTGTATGCGTGTATGTATGTATATATATATATATATATATATATATATATATATATATATATATATATATGCACATATATATATATGTGTGCGCATATATAAATGTATGTCATATATATATACATACATATTCGTATACATATATATCTATGTATACGCTGTATTAAATGCAGGGAAAGAGAGAGAGATAAAGTGACAGAAGAGGAAAGATGTGTGTTTGCGCGTGAGAGCACGCGTTTGTGATTTGAGGAGATTGAAATGCTTGTTTGTTTCGAGTATAATAAATTGTTTGTACTGCGTTTATGTGTGTATGTGGGTACAGGACGTCACCATCAGTAAAACAACATGAAATACGAAAACAAGTGAGTTCAATACGCAAACAACGAGAGAAATAAATGGAAAAAGCAGGACAAGTAAAACAAAGAACGACCCTTCATCAGTTGTTGGATGTCTATCTACTCCTTGTTTCGTGCACTGAACGACAATATGAGTCTTCGAAGACAGTTGCTCTCATAAGTACCAAAATAAAATTTGGGATTTATGGAGGGTTAATGATGGGAACAAAAACAGGACAGTGGAGATATACAAGGAAACCGAACGAAAAAAAAACAACATAGAGGGTCGTTTAATCAGAACGAGCGTAAAATACCATACTACAAATTTTATCGAACGACTGCCAAATCACAAAAGTATCATCAATGATAGTATAAAAAATATCTCACCTAGACGGTTAAAACTCTGTTCGTCAAAACATCTTTAGTGCCTTTGTAATATATTACAAAGATGCTTTGAATAACAATGGATATACTAAAGAAATTATAGGTAGTTTTGCCGACTGGTTAAAAAGTTCACCTCTCAATCACGCGGTCCTTCTTTCGAGTCCATTGAATGGCATTTTGGGCAAATGTCATATTTTAAAGCTTTAATTCGACCTCATACCTTCTAAGTGAAAGTGGATTGACGGAAACTGCATAGAATCCTGTCGGAAGGATCTTATCTGTTGTTCAAATGGTACAGCCTTTCACATACTGTGTCACGCTGTTTCTGCTTGAGAATCATATTACGGGTATATATAAAACGGTGAGCTGGCAGAATCGTTAGCACATCGGGCGAAATGCTTCGCAGTATTTCATCTGTCACTATATTCTGAGTTCAAATTCCACCGAGGTCGACTTTGCCGGATCTATTTTAAAACGGGGGCCACATTTTTCATTAATGTTTTACGTAGTGTTTTTGGTACCGAAAGACTTTCAAACTTCGTATACTTATCTATTTTGTGTTATAGAACAGAAAAATATTTTTGTATTCGAATTTATTTCATGTAAAAAATTGTCTTATTTCGATAATTTCAACCAATCACTGACAAGTATTCAGTTGTTTACATTTACTCCTTTGGCTGATTAAGCGGTGTAAAGCGTATTTAATCTCCATACCTTCGTTTTATTTGCTTTTTTCATTTTAA
>NC_068997.1:16540352-16543197 GCF_001194135.2 Octopus bimaculoides
CGCCTGACTTTATGTTTTGAGTTCAAATTCCGCCGAGTTCGACTTTGCATTTCATCCTTTCGAAATCGATAAAATGAGTGCCAGTTGAGCAGTTGGCAAAGTCTTCGACTTACGTCCTCCTCTGAAATTGCTGCCAAAATTTTAAAGGAGGCGGCTAGCTGACAGAATTGTTAGCACACCGAACAAAATGCTTTGCGGTATTTCCTTATCTATATGCTCTGAACTCAAACTCCACCGAGGGTGACTTTACCTTGCAGCCTTTCGGTGTCGATAAAATAAGTACCAGTTGGGTACTAGGGTCAATGTAATCGTTTTACATCCTGCGCGAACTTGCTGGACTTGTTCCAAACTTCGAAGCCAATTTGTTCAAAGGTCCACCCAACGTTTCCCCCCAGTCAATAACTATGACTCAATATTTTTTTTCCCCCGTCCGTATTTTAAAAATTCTGTTATTACCTTTCAGTATGCGTATTCAATTTGTAAAATGTTTAACTTTTAACATTTCGTTATTTAAAACGGTAAGGAAATTATTTAAATTCAAACTAAAAGTGAGAAACTACGTTATATTTTCCAACAATTGTCTAGCATTTTCAAATACCTGTTAAATTCCTTCGTTCTAAAATTCCAGTGACACAAACACAATCCGTCATATTATATAAATAGCCATTCCTTACATATTCATGTTTCTAACTGCTGTACCTTTCCTTTATGTCAATTATTTCACACTTTTGCATTTCTTTATACGTATAATTTATGGAAATATTTTATCTTTAAATGTAAATACGTGGAAATAATTACATAAGCTTCGATGTTTAAAAGCTAGAAGAAGAAAACAAGAAAAAAGAAAAAGAGCACTACAAGAAAAGCGAACCCATCACTCATTTTTCATAAAAAAATAAAGATCTACGTAACAATTTCTCTCCTTTACCTAAGCGGCCTATCTCATTATGTCTTTCACAATATCTTTCTTCTAGGTAGACATTGCAATGCATGCTTGTATGGATGGATGGATGTGTGTGCATGTGTGTGTGTGCACGCGTGTGTGTAAGAATAATTAATTTCTTCAATGCTTGACAGTCTTGCATAGGAGAGAAACAAACGTACATATGTAGCATTCGACCTTTTAAATAAACTATATGTGTGTGTGTACGTACACACACACACACACACACACACACACACACACATGTATATGCGTGTATGTATGTATTATCAGGACACTACATAAGGACCGATTGTTTTAACTACATTATTATGACACCCACGACAGCACCGCTCCCCCAAATAACAAAAGTGAATCCATTTTCCTCTTTATTTAAATGCTTACACCAAATTAATAGTTCAGTCCTATACATTTAGACGACACCTACATAGAATCAATCATATATATATATATATATATATATATATATATATAAACTTACATACACATATTTATATATGCATACATATATAAGCAGACTCACATACGTTCACACATATACGAATGGGTATTCGTAAGAGTGATTATATCTTAATTTGTATATACACACACATATGAGTTTATAAGTATCCGTATGTAGGTGCGTTGTCCATACACACAAGCCGCCATACTCACACAAACACCTATCTATAGATGCCGTTACACAAATACATAAATACATTAATAGATATACGCACATATAATTACGCCTTCATGTACATACATATGTATCCATACATACATATATATATATATATATATATATATATATGTTCAGTGGTATAATTACTTATAATATGCCTCTATGTGTATTCATATATATATATATATATATATATATATATATATATATATATATATATATATATATATATATATATATATATATGTATGTATGTATGTCTGTATGCAGAGATAGATTCGCACGCATATACGTGTACACGTATGCACACAGCTCTAGCTTGCCACGCTCACATATTTCCAAATTAGCACCAATGACATTTTGTCTATCTATTTAAATGGGAACATCTCTAGTGCCCTGTTACTTACTAGTCGACTAATTGCTACTGACATTTCCAAGTAAAGATCACTAAACGTCTATTGAACCAGAGTATCGCCGCCACCACCACCACCACCACCGCCATGGCTGCCACCACCACTACCTCAACCACCGCCTCTGCAACTCAATGTCAAGGACAAAACAACGACTGAAGATAAATTATATATATATATAAAGAATTATGTATAAAAATATATATATAAAATATTTTTTTCTTACGTCTATTTGTCTTTTCTGAATTTTCTTTCGATATGTTTCTATATTTCAATATTAATTTTTATTATATTTCATACGTTTTTGTTGTTGCTGATAGTGATGTATTTAAGATTAGCTTTTCAGCTTGCTCTTGTTTGGTATTCGAAAATATGACAATCATGTTGACCTGTCAATGCAATTGGTTACGCTAGAAGGTCCAGATACTGCAATATAAGTACACCGTTTCCATCTACAACTCCCTGTGAGTATTTTCGTTTCCATTGCTTTTAAAAAATTTTGCGGTGTATCTTCATTCATTTCTTCCTTTTTTAACCTGCAACTTCTCCCGATGAAGGACCATATCCGAAACGTCAATTTAATGAAAGCTTTCTATTCCTCTTGCATGAAACTAATAAGTAAACTTATCCTTGTTGTTACGTTCTTTTTGCTACCTGTCTACACACACACATGTATACATACAAATCCATGTGTGTGTGTGTTTGTGTACGTGTGTATGCGCATAAATATATATATGTATGTGTATATGTGAGTGTATATATATATATATATATATATATATATATATATATGTATGTATGTATGTATGTTTGTATATGCATACACACGAT
>NC_068997.1:16543207-16546180 GCF_001194135.2 Octopus bimaculoides
TATATGCATACACACGATTGTGTGTATGTGTGTATATATATATGTGTGTGTGTGTGTGTGTGTATGTGTGTGTGTGTGCGTAGACGTATGACCAGGAGAGGACCCTCCCTATAGTCATGCTTATTGCTTTCAGAGATTATTGGTACCAAAATTCATGAGTTCCCAAAAAAGGATATTGTTTGTTATATCCTTTGCTTAAAGCTATCAGTCGTTTATCATTATCTAAAATGTTCATCTCAAAGTGATTATCCATTGATTTTTCTCCTGAATAATGACTGACTCGCTAATTTGTACTCTATAAGAGTCCAAATCGCAGCTTGACTATGATACTTAAGTACCAAATTTGTAAACATCACCAGTTTTGTTTTACTATTTACTGACGATTTATTCTTTACTTCTAGCTATTATCTTCCTTTCATCTGTCTGTGTTATCCATCATGAACCATTTTCCACTTCACTTTTGCAGGCCATAAATCACTGTGTTGCTACACTTTCTAAATCTCTTGCTACCAAGGTAAAACATTGCGAAGCTATACAGAAAAGTCCACTGCCATCTTGGTACCTCGCATGATTCCCTTAGCTCTTCGTATTCCAAGTTCTGTCTTTCGTATATTCACTCCACACTGCATTCCAAACGTCAAATCAACGATGAGGATTTTTACTGAGCAAGTGGAACCATGCCGTATGATTATGGCGCCATATCATTTTTGCGATACGGATTGGGAAAATGAACGCATCTTTGAAATCTATATACATGTGCTATGCAGAAGCCTGGAGTTTGGCTGCCTTTTTTTATGTTACTTCAGGGTTTTGTTCTGTTCGGCTAGGAAAGCAGTGACCCTCTCATTTACCGCAGCATCCGGGATATGCGAGGGAGTAAAAGAGTCACAGACTGTAGAGTCATGGATGAGGCACCTACCTCTTACCCAGGGACAGAATACATATTTTAAAGACTGTATGCATGAGGCACGACGTTAAAGATGCATTACGTTTCTGTCAACTGAAACTGTTCGACGTTTCACTATAATTCGATATGTTATGATGTTGGCAATTTTCTTATGGGCAAGTGCATTTATAAACTTCACCGGTCGCCATTCTACGGAATTTTCATCAGAACGCTCGATATATACAGCTATCATACAAACATATAAACAGCATATTTGTTTCACATTCAGAAATACTTAGATGTATTTGTCTCATTCTTGTTTTTTTCTCTATCCCGTGTATTACGGTACTTCATCGCAGTTTAGTTAAACAACCCTCTTTCTTCTCTCTCTTCACATACACGCGCGCCTGCTCACCTTTTCTTATACACACACACACACACACACACACACAATCTCACAGGCTTGCTTTCTTTTTTCTTTCTTTCTTTCTTTCTTTCTTTCTTTCTTTCTTTCTTTCTTTCTTTCTCCCCCCTCTTTCTCTCTGATCACGATTATCCGTTACTCTCTTACTGAGTTTCAGTCTTTCACTCGACAATAATATCATCTCACCTATCAATGCCATATTCCACTCTCTCACACACTCACAATTCCTACTCCTGTCTTTCTCCCACTCTCGTCTCTTAACTCCTCTCTCTTCATCTCTCTCTCTCTCTCTCTCTCGTTCTCTTTCTGTCTGTCTGTATCCCTCTCTCTCTCTATATATATATACACATATACACATGCACACGAGGAGAAGCATAGACATACACACACACACGCACACAGGCTTATATATACGTATATATATATATATATATATATATATATATATATATATATATATATATATATATATATATATATATACATACACACATATACATATATATATACACACACATTTTCATATACGTGTGTGTATATATACATACATATATGCATATACATACATATATGCATATTCATATATATATATATATATATATGTTTGTATGTATACATGTATTCATGTATATATGTATAGTTTTTTCCTCTGTCCGCCTATCCCCCTCTATATCAGTCTCTTTCCTTCATTCCAAATTCTTGACAAGATAATTGAGAAATACACGAATTAAGATCCATTTAAAGCAACAGACAGAAGCGTGTGACTCGTCCAGTTCATGATGCTAGTCTCAACAGATAACTAACAAATCCAACCAACCAGCCAGCCAGCCAACGAATGAACCTGCTAGCCAGAAAGCCAAACAACCAATGAACCACCTGACCGACTAACCAATGGAGCAAGCAAGCAACAACAAAATAACCGACTGAGCGGCCAACCATCGTCATTACTACCACCACACTTAGGGCGAGTACCGAAATTAGCACCCCACCACCCGCCGTTAGCAACAACCACATACACTCGCAACATGACCACCACCAAAAACAACTTACATAACAAGCCTCTATGTTCTCGCTCCGTTTGCAAAAAATAGCAGGCCAATTTCCAGCAAAGATATATATATATATATAAAGGGCATTACAATACATAAATGCCTCACGCTAAGAGGGACTCTATAGTCAAACTACCATAATAAACACATTTTTACTGAACGCGAGGGAATGCAGCTCTCAGAGCTAGCCCCCTAAAAGCAGACTAAACGGTAAATCATGATTTCGTAATCATTGCAGTATATATATATATAATACAAATGATATATGAGGATGGATGTGCATCTATATAGACATGTAGTTGTAGGTATGTACATATATGTATGTATACATGCATATGCTCATATATCATTTGTATTATTATATTATCGAAAGCCGCAAGTAAGTCTTAACTTTATATATATACTAGCAGAGACACCCAGCGTCGCTCGGGATTGAAATGGTATAGTTTATTTGTATATATATATTAGTTATGTTGAAACAGGTGAATCAGGAAAGTGCAGCATTGACGACAAAACATTTGTGGAGTAAATGATGGTCTAATTCGACTAATCGACATGTAATACATCGGAGGATTGGAGGATTCCAAGTGCTAACCTATCATGGAAAATTGGGG
>NC_068997.1:16546764-16547495 GCF_001194135.2 Octopus bimaculoides
AAGTCTCTCTATAGCAGCAATTAATCTAGTACCTTCACCAGATGTTGGTACTTTAACGGCCATGAATGAGAGATAGAGTCGAATGCCTTCTTATAGTCAAGCCATATTGTCACAAGCTTTCTGCCTTGTTTTCTTACTTCATACAGTATAGCTGTGTTTATTAAAATTTGTTCGGCACATTCTCACACTCCCTTCTTTCCACCAGCCTGTTCCCCAATCACAATGCTGTTCAACTCACAATAGTCTTGGAGGAATTGGTTGAGGCAACTTGTATACAGTTTGTACATAATGTTTAGGCAGGCAATGGGTCTGTAGTTTCATGCTATCTCGGTGATTTCCTTTTTTGGCAACAAGATTTGTCCTTGCTGTAGCAAGCTAATGTGGTATATTAGTCTGACGTTCCATAGTCCTTTTGAACATACATATCAATTGGTTTCTATAAAACGTCAGCTTCTTGTACCAATATCCAACTATTAAGTCCCTTCCAGGTACCTTCCCATCCTGCAGTTTGCCTACTGCTATAGCGAAGGTTTCTGCATCAATTTTGTATGTCGTGCTGTTAGTGTTGATACAGTATTCTCTCTCAATTGTATTTAACCATGATGCATTCTGGTTGAAATCACTCTTTTCGCTCCAAATTTTTGACCAAAATGATTGTAGATCTTCTTGGGAGGGAGCTTTCTTAATGGTAATAGTTTCCTTCCTCATCTCTCTGTATAATGCTTGTGGGT
>NC_068997.1:16553085-16554018 GCF_001194135.2 Octopus bimaculoides
ATATATATATATACATGTATGTATGCATATATATATATATATATATATATGTATATATATGTATATAAATAGTGTATGTTGGTGCTAAAGATTGGGTGTGGTGCTGTAACAGATGGCAGTGGTATTGTATATACTCTCATTGAGAGCATCGTGACATGCACGCGCGCGCACACACACACATACACACACGCACACAAATATATATGGTTAAAAAACGAGTGATCGAAATGCACATCATTATCATCACCATCATCATAACCATCTCACTCCCTCTGTCTGTCTGCCTCTCTCTCTCTCATTCTCTCTCTTTATATATATATATATATATATGTATATATATATATATATATATTGTATATATTCTTTTATTCCTTTACTTGTTTCAGTCATGTGACTGCGGTCATGCTGGAGCACTGACTTTAGTTGATCAAATTGACCGCAGGGCTTATTCTTTGTAAGCGTGATAATTATTCTATCGGTCTTTTTTGCCGAGTCGCTAGATCACGGGGGTGAAAACACACCAACATCAGTTGTCAAGCGATGGTGAAGGGAAAAACACCAGGCACACATACAAATATTCATTCATACATACATACATACACACACACACATGTATATACATATATATATATATATATACAACGTGCTTCTTTCAATTTCCGTCACTGACAAGGCTTTAGTCGGCCCGAAGCTGCAGTAGAGGACACTTGCCCAAGTGCTACGCGTATAATATATGTATATACAATTATATATATATATACTCATACACATATGTATTTATATACGACGTACTTCATTCAGTTTCCGTCTACAGAATTCACTCACAAGGCTTTGGTCGGCCCGAGGCTACAGTAGAGAAGAGTTGCCCAAGGTGCCACGCATATAATGTATGTATATACAATTATATATATATATATATATATATATATATAT
>NC_068997.1:16554091-16555228 GCF_001194135.2 Octopus bimaculoides
ATATATATACATACATATTTATAAATATGCATATATGCATGGAGCTACATGGCACTACATGAGGCTACCGAACGCATATCTATTTTACTCTGATCCTTCCGCCATTTGTGACATCTAATATCTTCGACTGGTTATATTCCCTCATCTGTTCACCTCTCTGATGATCGCATACTCAGCCTATGGAACGCTTGGCTATTCTAGAAACAACTCTAAGAAGCTCTCTATGTTTATATTCCCTATTGAAATTAAATGACAACCACATAGCCAGCCCAGCCAGCCAGCTGACGAACCAACCGACCAGTTAGCCTGTTCTGGCAATGAACTTCTCAGAAGCTCCATATTAATCGCTTACCAAGGTTTGCTATTGTCCTTAATATTGCAAGCAAAAAGGAATTCGCGCATGACACCATGTCTCGTATCAACTTCGAACTATAAGCTGGAATATTTGCTTCCCATGTCCAGTTGTAAGTAGAAGTACCTGTGCGCACATGCATGTGTATTTGTGTGTGTGTGTGTGTGTGTGTGTGTGTGTGTGTGTGTGTACACCGTATATTGTCCATTCCTGATTCACTCTCATACTCATACATGTATCTAAACGCCAAGGAATATACAAATATATATACATACATATATGTATGGATTTATGCATATGTTTATATATTATTCATATTGTTATATGATCGAACGTCACGCATCCTTTACCCCAAGAATATATATGTATATATATATATATATATATATATATATATATATATATATATGCTCGTACATAAAAGTGTATACGCATACACACACAAACACACACAAACACACGCACACATATACATCTATGTATACATGTATGTATATGTATATGCGAATCTGTTTATTTGATTAGGTAATAGGTGTAGATGTATAGCTATGTGTATGTGTATGAGTCTATTTCTATTTATACATGTGTGTATATATAAATGAATACATATGTGTATATGGGGACATGCACACATGTGTATATTTGTATATGCGTGGGTACGTATGTGCATATGTATAAATGTGGACGTATGATTGTATATATATATGTGTGTGTGTGTATATATATGTGTGTGTGTGCACATATGTATGTATATGTATATACATATATATATATATATATATATA
>NC_068997.1:16555688-16557030 GCF_001194135.2 Octopus bimaculoides
TATATATATATGTACGCACACACATACACACTCATTCACACGCAGACGCACACAGATATGTATGTATGTATGTATGTATGTATGTATGTGTATATATGTATCTATGTATGTATGTGTGTGTATGTATGCATATGTGTGTATCTATGTATGCGTGTGTATGTATGTATAACAGCTGGTTGACAGAAACTAGTAAACGAACATACGCTATGTAGGGAGAGAGAGAGAGAGTTTATAAGTGACTGAGTGAGAGAGAGAGACAGAGGGAGAGAAAGAAAAAGAAAGAGAGAAAGGTGGGGCAAATAAGAGAGAAAGAAATGCTGTGAGTACAACGAGGAGTGAACATCCGTCAATCAATGCCTCCATTTTTAATTTCTCTTGGTCAACGCTGTCAAGTCGTGTTATTAAATAATTTTATTCATCTGTAATTACCTATATCTATTTATTTATTTATTTTGTTTTCTTTAGTCTCCTACTCTGTCTGAGGTCCTATAGATGTATTCTAAATGACGGGTAGTAGGGATTAGGAAGGGTTAGGAGATGGGCATACATTTTTGTTTTTGTGTTATGTTGTTTTTGGTAGAGGTGAACATCAAAGAGACTAGGATCGGAAACACATTTGAAAGAAGATATAGATAGATAGATAGATAGATAGATAGATAGATAGATAGAGAGAGAGAGATACACACACACACACACACACACACACACACACACACACACACACACACACACACACACACACACACATTCGACGGGATTCCGTACTCTTTCTTTCTGCCAAATTAGTTAGCTTGGAGCTTGGCACTGAACCCAAAGTATGTAACTTTCTCCACTTAGGTTATTTGTTCAATCTACATTCTCGACGAAACTTCGAAGTCACTGACAATAATAAATAATAAATATTAGGTGTCAAGTAGTTTTGAATCCTTTATTCGTCCACTAGTTATTGTTACTGGGTTATATGAAAGCGTTTAGTTTTACATGTGTGTGAGTGCATGTATGTGTGTGTATGTGTGTGTATGTGTGTGTATGTGAGCGTATTTATTCTCTTGCTCTTTCATTTGTTTCACTCGTTTGACTGCGGCCATGCTGGAGCACCGCTTCGAACGGTCTTAGTCAAACAATCTACCCCAGGACTTACTTTCTAAGCCTAATTTTTTTTTATTGTATATTCTGTTAAGCCGAACCGCTATATTACGGGGACGTAAACACACCAACTCCCGTTGGCAAGCTGTGATGGGGTGGGTGGGACGAACACATGCACAAAGACATACACATACATGTATATATACATATATATATACATACATATACACACACACACACACACACATATATATAT
>NC_068997.1:16557101-16558284 GCF_001194135.2 Octopus bimaculoides
TATATATATATATATATATATATATATATATATATATGTGTGTGTGTGTGTGTGTGTGTGTGTGTGTGTGTATGTATATATGTGCGGCGGGCTTCTTTTAGTTTCCGACTACGAAATCGTCTCGCAAGGTTATAGTAGAAAACACTTTCCCAAGGTGCCACGCAGTAGGACTGAACTCGGAACCATGTGGTTGGAAAGCAAGCTTCTTACTAACCAGCTACAACTGCGCCTAGCCATGTGTATATATTTTCGCGTGTGTGTGCGTGTGTTCGTACGTGTGTGTGAGTGTGTTTATGTGTATATACATCTTATGTATTTATATTTTATACTACATCGCACACATGTCTCCTAACACACACGCGCGCGCAGGCTGTCACTTTCTTATACATACACACAACAATTTTCTCACACACGCACACACACACATGCACTAATTATCCGCATATCAATACATATGAAAGCACACGCCCAATTATAGATTATATTTTATATTGTATCCTAACAATTTTCTTAATTCCATTCCCTTTGTACGCTAAGCTTCATTTTTGTTTTATCTCATTCTACCGCGTGTGTGTATACACACGTCCATATTCACACATATATAATAATTAATTTAAGGTGAAAAGTCTCCACGAACTGGTTCTCGGTGTTTCACGTAAATAAATATCAGACATTTTTGTTTCACTGTTTACGCGATTGATTGGTTCCATGAAATAACATACAGATCGAAATAAAAAAAGCCGATTCGAAAACTACAGGTCCAAGCCATCACTGGAACTGTAAAAATCTGTAAAACCTTCCAGAAGTTTATCATTTAAGTATATATGAGAATGTCTAGACATGCAGCTATATGCAAAAGAAGGCATACATAAAAAACATAAAAATCTGCATGTATACATACATACGAAGATAAATACAAACGTACAAACACACACATATACATACATACGTACATACATACATACATACATACATACATAATACATGCATACATACATACATACATACATACATACATACATACAAAAATCTCCTGTTGTTGGTGTTGAAATTCCAATGAAGGAGACTTGGATCTAGGTTAGAAACCGGTTCTTTCTCTATTGGCAAGAAATCTTGAAATAAACTGAATAATGACATACACACAGACACACACAGACACACACAGACACACACATACATATAT
>NC_068997.1:16565922-16566476 GCF_001194135.2 Octopus bimaculoides
CGACTAAAGACGGTGCTCCAGTATGGTCGCAGCTACATGACTGAAACAAATAAAAGACTAAAAGAGAATTCCTAATATTATATCAATTAATGTAGCAGGATTTTTTTGAAGATCGAATGGCTAGGAGTACAATCTAGGAGTACAGTCTAGGAGTACATCTGAGTACAATAGGAATGACAGGCGTCCATAGGCAAAACATGTTTGAGAACGATTATACTAATGTGTAAGGACGTGCATTTCATTTAATTAAGTAAATTTTAATATTTGTTTAGTTTAAATGTGACCACCTCTAGTTCGGAAAAGTCGAAAATCCGGAAAGGCTTTGGAATCAAAGTCTCCGGAAAATCGATGCTGAACTTATATGTTGTTGTTGGCACTACGACGCTTACGACGTCGAGGGTTCCAGTTGATCCGCTCAACGGAACAGCCTGCTCGTGGAATTAACGTGCAAGTGGCTGAGTACTCCACAGACACGTGTACCCTTAACGTAGTTCTCGGGGATATTCAGCGTGACACAGTGTGACAAGGCTGACACTTTGAATTACAGGCACAAC
>NC_068997.1:16566486-16569164 GCF_001194135.2 Octopus bimaculoides
CGCCACCAACCCCTGCCGGAGCCTCGTGGAGCTTTAGGTGCTTTCGCTCAATAAACACTCACAACGCCCGGTCTGGGAATCGAAACCACAATCCTATGACCGCGAGTCCGCTGCCCTAACCACTGGGCCATTGCGCCTCCACGCTGAACTTGTATAGTATATAGCTAAATCGTTTGGATTATTTCAATAAAAAAAGAGAGAAGATATATATACAAAATAAGCTGTTACGTTTTCTAAGCTTTGTCGCCACCTATCGGCTAAAATTAGTGAAGGAGCAAATGTAATGTCAGAACGTGTGATTCTGTACAGAGCCCCGTGTGTCATCATTGTAGTGCTATGGCAAACACAAGCATTGATGTCTCCAAAGAGCGCACGATTTTATCGGCTTGGTTGGCTAAGAGGAAAGTAAAAATCAGGGGTCGGTTGCCCCCCACTGGAAGATGATTCATCTGGGATCAAATGATTTGATGTTGCGTAACAAAGCCGATCTAGCTTGAAGGTAATCACGTTTATGTATGTATGTATGTATGTTTTTGTCTGTCGGTGTGCCTATCTGTCTGTCTGTCACGCTTCGCGCGCGTGTGTGTGCGTGTAGGTGTGTGTGCGTGTGTGTGTATATATATATATATATATATATATGATACATATTCACACGCGCACGCTCATACATAGATATGCGCACACATGTATGTATACATTCATCTTTATGCATGTGTCTACACACACACATATGCATGTATGTCTTTATATGTGTGTGTGTTTGTTTATATATATATATATATATATATATATATATATATATATATATATATATATATATATGCATACATATATTCAACTATCAGGAAATGCCTTTAGATAGTTTCAAAGAATTTGCAGCAAGAAGATCTTATACTTTCTTATTTTATTTGTATTTCTTGGACACGGATATGGTAAACATGTGTTGAAGTGGAGAAACCTTATCGATTCCAGATCAGTCCATTCTCCCGCCAACCATTTGAATATGCTGTCTAACTACATGTTACGCATAATCTGTATGGTGTAAAGGTATTTTATTTACCCACTGGTCATCAGAAGTAGTTTGTGATCGGATATTGAAGTGAATGACAGAAAAGAGAGAGAGAGAGAGAGAGAGAGTAAGAGAGAGAGACAAACAAGAGACGGTTCACACATACTCAGGCACATTTAGATAGATATGCATATACGAACATACGAGCACCCACATGCAAGTATACACGTCACATGCTCTCTTTCGCGTTTATCGATCTATCTATATCTATCTATAGGGAGAATTCACACACACAAAAAAAAAAACAACAGACGAAGACAGGTGGTGTAGAAAACAAATAGATGTATTAGTATAAAGTTCGGGAATTGAAAAAATCTTTAACGTTTCGAGCCTACGTTCTTCCACAGAAAGCAACACAGAAAGAAACAAGGGGAGAAAAAAATGTGTATAGTGGTCAGCGAGCTATCATCTATCTATTATCTATCTATCAATCTATCTATCTATCTAACTGTCATTCTGTCTGTCTGTCTGTCTGTTTATATAGAGTGATATCTAGAAAAATCTAGGATTTTCAAGCAAAGAAAGGGACTCGCCACCTCGAACTTTACAAATGCAATGTATAAGTGGAACAGAAGAAATGTGCAAGACTTACTTATTTCAATAAGTTCAATAAGTAACATTTTACGTTGCTGTCATCCAAATTCCCTTAATGGAACCAATGGTTCTTTGCAAAATAAAAAAAAACGGCTCTTTTCTTCATAGAATACTTCTTATAATTAAAAAAGAAAAATGAAGGAACACACATTCACACATTTACGTATGTGCGTGTGTTTGTACATATACACATATATGTACATGCATTCCCATCTTCATATTTCCAGGTTCGGTCTCACTGTGTGACACTTTGGGGAAATGCCGGTGTGTTTACGCCCCCGTAACTTAGCGATTCGGCAAAAGACACCGATAGAATAAAATATCAGGCTTAAAACATCGTCCTCGGATCGATTTGTTCGAGAAAAAAAAACCTTCAAGGCAGTGCCCCAGCATGGCCACAAACAAGTAAAAGAAAAATACATTTGGATGTCCCTGCACGGTTCCAAAAGTCCCAGCTGTCTCATCGAAGGTGATGACCAAGTACTGCAATAGCTTGGGATTCAAGGGCCCACAGTTATTTAACTCCTTGCCAAAACATTTGAGGGATCTCCATGGAATGAGGGTAGATGTTTTCATGAAACAGCCTGACCTCTTGCTATCCAAGATCCCAGATGAACCAATATCAAGGCAGGAAACTGCAAAGAGGGCAGCGGTATCGAACTCCCTCCTTCACCAAGAGCCACTCCCATAGAATTGGCGGATCTATTTTAAAACGGGGGCGCCAGTTTTCATTTATGTTCTATGTAGTGTTTTTGGTACGGAAAGACTTTCAAACTTCGTATACTTATCTATTTTGTGTTATAGAACAGAAAAATATTTTTGTATTCGAATTTATTTCATGTAAAAAATTATCTTATTTCGATAATTTCTACTAATCACTGACGTCTATTCAGTTGAAAACAGTTAGCGCTGTAACGGTGTATATCGTATTAATCCCCTAACCCTAACCCTAACTAGACTGTTAACCGTAACCGTAACCCTAACCCTAAAACTAACCCTAACTCTAGAATCCGAA
>NC_068997.1:16571878-16572609 GCF_001194135.2 Octopus bimaculoides
CTGTGACCGGTTGTACTAATCGGCGGATCGGCCGTAATAAAAATACGGATTAGAAGCGCTAAACAGTCATGTATATATATATATATATATATATACACACACTTGTTACCAGTTCACATATACTTTGAGACGTATTCGAACTCGTAAGAGACCCATTTACTGTACGTTGTCAAGGAGAAAATTCTCGCTGTAGAAAAATAGTTCTAAACACACCAACTCGAAGTGCCCCACCTAGTGACACTGATGGATGAATACATTTCGGAGTCGTTATCTTCTCTTCAGCATCAGACACTGGAAGCGGGCGATGTGTAGCAGAGTGACTTGAGCCAGACCTCTTCTATTGTATTCCAGTCAGCGTGCTCTCAATGGTTGCGCTAATCTGTGCATCGGCCGCAACAAAATAAGGAACAGAAGCCCCAAGCAGTGATGAACATAAATATAGACTTGTTACCAGTTCGAACCCAGAAGAGAGAGTCTTGATGTTGTTGCCAAACAGATTTACTCGTTCTCTTTGTTTTTTTCTTCTTCTTCTTCTATCACCTTTACATTTCCAGCTAACTTCCTTTCACTCTCCCCTTTCTTTCTCTTTTCATTTCTTTCTTTGTCTTGTTCCTCTGACCCTCCTTTTTTCTTTTCTCTTCGTCTTTATCCCTACTTTTTATGTATTTAATTCTCTATCTCACTCTCTCTCTCTCTCTCTCTCTATATATATATATATATATATATATATA
>NC_068997.1:16573812-16578464 GCF_001194135.2 Octopus bimaculoides
ATATATATATATATATATATATATATATAGTTGAAATTTATAGAAAGACAAAAAGAAACGAAGATAGGTGTATGAACAAACAAGTGTATTAGTTTGACGCTCAGGAAAAATGAAAATGTCTTTTATATTTCGCGCCTACGCTCTTCAACAGAAAGGAATAAGAGAAAATAAACCGAAAGAGAATGAAAAAATAACTTGTAGAGTTTAGCGGTCCTACATGCATATATATGTATGTGTGTGTTTGTATGTATGCATGTATGTACGTACGTATCTATACATACATACACCTATAGACATATATGTATTTCGAAGTTACATATGTTTGTGTGCTGTTTTTTTTTTAATATTTATGATTTCGTATCTGATGTGTTTCATATAAGATCTGATGTGTTTCATATAAGATCTATGTCTATATGCAGCTATTTGATACGTAAGTATATCATTACACGCTCTCGCAAACCTACTCCTCTCTCTCTTTCTATCCTTCTCTCTTATATATATATACACGTACAAACAAACAAAAGCTTGTACAAACATCTATATATGTATTTATATATTTGCATGAATTTTATGGCTGATTGTATTGCTGTTCACACGCTCACGCGCAAATACGTACGTATATATGCATGTATATATTTGTATCATGTATATATATGTATGTACGCATGCTTGTATATATGTATGTATGTTAACGTGTATGTAAGTTTCAATGCGTATTTGTATATGAGTGAGTATCTATTCCTATAAATCTAGGTCTGTGAGATTTACTGATATGCATGTGTTAGTTATGTATAAACTAAAGGACAACTTTGGCATATAAATACATGTATATCATCATCATCACCACCACCGCCGCCACCACCACAACCACCACCACCACCACCACCATCATCATCATCGATTTGTTTAATAAGTTTTTTTTTTCTAATTGTCGCATGAATGTTTTCAAAGTTTTACAAGTTTGCAAATATCTTATATCATGTGCTTACATATGCACACATACACATAAAACACAATTATAGACATAGAAATATCAGCCTACACACACACACACACACACACACACACACACACATATGTACAGATATATAATTATACATGTACATATATCTTACTGTATAAAGGTGTGTATATATATATATATATATATATATATATATATATATATACACACGCACACATACGTATATACATACACATTTAGACATTCGGGCATCGACATATGCATATATACATACATACAGATATGTATATATGTATAAATATATATATATATATATATATATATATATATATATATATATATGCATGTCTGTGTATATATGATATATAATATATATCTATTTATACACATGTAAGCATAATACACTCAGACACACGTACACGCATACATACATGTATACGCACACATACACGACGGCGGTGTGGTTTTGGGTGTTGAATCTACATATGTTAGTCTATGTACAGTGTCACTTCAGCAGTATCAAAAGGCCAGTTAGTGACCATATCTCTTCACATCTTGCCAACATTCATCCGTACAGTCTCATTGGAGCCGAATTTTGTGATCTTCTATGTATTTGTTTTTCTTCTTCTCTCTAAGGAAGACAAGACTTTACTAAAACTTGTGTTAGGGGTCTCGCTATCTGATGTTTGCCCTCTCGATATCTGATACCCATAGTTTTGTGTGAATATATATAAGTTGCGAATATGCTAGTATTTATGCATAGAGGCGCACGCACGCGCAGGCATAGACGCGCCCCCGCGCACACATACATCATACACACGCCTCTGTAAGTGTGTGTTTGTGTGTATGTGTATATAATATATATATAATATATATATATAATATATAATACATACACACACACACACAAACACACACACACACAAACACACACACGCACAAACACACACACATATATATATATATATATATATATATATATATATATATATATACACTACAGAGAGTTTGTGCATATAAACATACGTATGTAAACACAGACGTACCCCCCACACACACGCAGCCACGTATGCATATATATAAAAATATATGTATATATTATAGATATGTATATATATATATATATATATATATATATATGTATGTATATAAAAGCAAATATGTATACATAAACACAAATAATCTATATCTATCCATTTTCTCTCTCTTTCTCTCTCTCTCTATACACACACACACACATATATACATACATATATATATATATATATACATACATATGCATATATATATGCACACATCCCCCCCCACATATATATATATATATATACATACACATTTGTGTGTGTTTACGTACACGCACACACACACAGAGGTTTTTTTTTGTATACATACGCATCTATGTTTTATAAGAGCTTTCATGATTCCTCTGTCACTCTCTCTACGTATTTATGTGCTACTATTTTGTGATCATTGGATTTCGTAGTTGCGTATTTATATGTACACATCTTAAATAAATGTTCGTATATGTTCGTATGTACGTGTTTATAGTAATCAGACATTGGTACAACATGTACGAGCCGTCTCAGTTAACGAATGCATCCCATAATGTCAGTTGTTGGTTGCTTCGACGAAGGATTTCCGTGGACGTAAATCTATTTATGTCTGATCTGGTCCATTGGCTCCCCGATCCTCCTCTCCGATTCTATAAGACCAGCTACACCATACTCTCAACAAACTAAAGTAATGGGTTCTAATATGTTCTGGAGACATCTTTCAATACTAGCATCAAATTTTGGCTCAAGGCCAACAATTTCGGTATTTATTTTATCGACCCCGAAACTATGTAAGGTAAAATCGATCCTGGCGGCATTCGAACTCACAAAGCGAAGTCGGAAGAAATGCAGCTGTGTATTTTTGTCCGGCTCTGTAACGATTCTACCAGTTGGAAAATGTCGAAATTTTGAGAGTTAAAGACATCGTATTTTGGTTTGGTTAGCTCATTTGACATTTGGTCCTTGATGGGGTGATTGTGACAGTATGGTTGTAATAGTCCGAAGGGAGTTTCTGGTGTAGGGTAAAGATGAGAAATATACAGGTAGGGAAGAAACGAGGGAAAAATGGTGGCCAGCTATCTGTCTTTGTAACAGAATGATAATGTAACAACGGTGGTCTGATGAGGGTGAAGAAGAAGAAGAAGAAGAAGAAGAAGAAGAAGAAGAAGAAGAAGAAGAAGAAGAAGAAGAAGAAGAAGAAGAAGAAGAAGGTGATAATGATGATGATGATGATGATGATGATGACAACGTCGACGACAACGGTAACAACGAGTTGATGACAACGTCTTCAATAGCGACATCGATGGTGACGGTTCTGTTACTGCTGCTGCTGCTAAAGACGACGACGGCGATGATGATAATGATAATGATGATGGTGATGATGATGATGATGACGACGATGACTATGATGATGATGATGATGATGATGATGATGATGATGATGATCTGTGCTGCGGATTGACGTTAAGGTTGTCTAAACTCTCGCCAATTCTGATCGAAAGAAATCTGTGATCAAAAAAGGTGTACCAGCCGTGACAGTCTCGTCTTCTCGGATGTAGTTTATCTCCGATTAGAAGATCGAATATATCCTTCTATATTTCAATAAGAGTGTAGTGTACGATTTCAAATGGATTCAACTGCTAGTTCTAGTAGATCAAGCAGCCATTCGTGGTGTTCGTGGTGTTGTAGCGAGTGCTAATAGGGTTTGTGTGAGATGTAGATGTGAGATGTGTTGGTCAGGATTAGCCACAGGTGAAAAGGTGAAGCAGTGGGTTGTGGGTTACAAAGAAAATTAAGAGGGAGAGAGAGAGAGAGAGAGAGAGAGAGAGAGAGAGAGAGAGAGAGAGAGAGTGAGTGCATGTGTGAGATAGAGAGAAGGAGAGTATGTATGAGATAGAAAGAGAGAGGGAGAGAGAGAAAGTAAAGGAGAGTGAGAAACATATGCGCCTGTTTCTCAGTTGTTTGGTTCTCTTGTAAACACCATGCAGATTGGAATGTATGGTTAATGATAATTAACTGATTACAAACATACTTAATATGTACAGGCTGCTCGTGTGCGTGTGTGCGTGTGTGTAAGTGTGTATGTGTCTTTTTTTAGATATACATGTCTCTGTATGGACGCATGTATGTTGCATGTGTAGATAGCGTTCCGTCTGGTCTGGTTGTTTATATTTATGCCATGATACATATGTTGATATTTTCTGGGTTTCTATCCACATATCTATACATATGTATGTATTTATCTAAACGTGAACAACAGCGTCGTTATTTGTGGGTTTCTAATGTTTCATTCAGTGATATATGTGCTGGATTTCTGAGGGCCAGAGTGAGAAGTGAGAGTCCTGCAGTTCCAATCAAAAGAACTAATAATGCAAAGTGTTTTTTCTTTTTTGTCCAAAGTGCACTGATTTTCTGTTTCGGCTTTCATCGGGTCTCATATATTTTTGCCACACACACACACACACACACGCACATATGATAACTGAAGCTTGATTTCGAGCCTTGCAATCGCTTGATAGCTCATTTGAAGCAACACGAGAGTAACTTTGCAGTCCTTGAGGCAACAACTGACGTGTCTTGCAGCAAGTGCTTTGCACAGGGTCACATACCTACATATATATATATATATATATATA
>NC_068997.1:16579066-16580307 GCF_001194135.2 Octopus bimaculoides
TCATAAATATATATAATTTATATAAGGGCATTAACTATATAGTAATGCCTCACGCTCAGAGGGACTAAATAAGTCAAAAGCTACCAAAATATAAGCAACATATTTACCGAAAGCGAGGAAATGCAGCTTTCAAAATTAATCTCTTAAAAACATTTAACTTAACGGTAAACCACTGGTTTCTCAATCAATACAGAAAAACTGTGAAGTAACCTGCATCTTTTGTTCATCAGTACACGTATGGTCGAGACACATAAAAATAAACAAGAATCAACATACCACGATGTACCCAACACAGTACGATGACTTCTGTCCATAATTATATATCCGTGAAAGAGATTTGAATTTATCCGGTTGCATCTCAGTAACATGTGCTTATACAGAATAATATTAATAATAAATGGTACAAAAACAAACTAAGAAAAAACCCCAACTAAATAACATGGCATTACATTGGCCATTTTTGCTCTATTTCGCAGTGTAAGTTGCGTTGTTTGCTGTCGGCTGTAATCCAAGAACCTGTTAACATCGATACTGTACTGACATGTCACGCCAAGATCATGTATTTGGACAGAAAATACTGAGTAGTTTCCTGATATCAGGCTTGTATGTATGTATGTATGTATGTATGTATGTATGTAAATAACGTTGAAGTAATGGTAGCTAATGACATTATCAAGATTATACACGTGTGTATATATATATCTATGTATGAGTATATACAAACGTACAGACAGACAGACGCATATACACACACATATGTATATGTATAGGTATATATATATATATATATATATATATATATATATATATATATATATATATATATATATATATACATAAATACATAAATACACACACATAATATATATAAATATACATGCATATATACGTATATATATATATATATATATATACATCTATGTGGACATATATATATATATATATATATATGTGTGTGTGTGTATATATACATACACACAATTACGTGTATGTATGTATGTATGTATGTACACAAGTTTATAATACCATCAACGCTTCTGCAAGCACCACCTCTGCTCCATCTAACGTTCACAGAAGCAACTTTGTCATCAACATCGAGGTCTTCGAAATGGCGGAAACAAACACCATGTAAGTGGCTGTTAAATTCACACCTGCTGGCCTTCAGGGGCAGCCAGATGCTGTGACGTTGCTATTCTAGACATGTACGTACGAGGTTATGTATGACTGTATGTATATATATA
>NC_068997.1:16581141-16582020 GCF_001194135.2 Octopus bimaculoides
CGTTGTGAGTGTTTATTGCGCGAAAACACATAAAGCTCCACGAGGCTCCGGCAGGGGATGGTGGCGAACCCTGCTGTACTCTTTCACCACAACTTTCTCTCTTACTTCCTCTTTCTGTTGTGCCTGTAATTCAAAGGGTCAGCCTTGACACGCTGTGTCACGCTGAATCTCCCCGAGAACTACGTTAAGGGTACCCGTGTCTGTGGAGTGCTCAGCCACTTGCACGTTAATTTCACGAGCAGGCTGTTCCGTTGATCGGATCAACTGGAACCCTCGGCGTCGTAAGCGACGGAGTGCCAACAACATACGTTATTTGCAACGAAGGAAGGAAAAGAGTAGACAATATATGGCGTACAGTATGGTTTATTCGATTGTTATCTTCTATCAATATTTTAAAGTTTCGCGAATTTCGTAGTATTCCTTTATTATGTAGTGTACTTGAGAACACTTTATTTCTACGGTAGCAATGGTACTTGGCAGTGGTTCTCAACCGGGGTCCATATGTCCCCTGAGAGTTCAAATAAGATTGCTGGGGGTCCATAAACTATATATGTCGGTATAATTGAATATATTCGCATATATGCACACACACATACATACGTACATACATACATACATACATACATGCATGCATACACATATAGATCACTGACCACTGCACACATTTTTTTTCTCTCCTTCTTTCTCTCCTTGTTATTTCTGTGTTCCTTTCTGTTGAAGAGCGTAGGCTCGAAACATTAAAGACTTTTTCAATTCCCGAGCGTTATACTAATACATCTATCTGTTTTCTACACCACTTGTCTTCGTCTGTTGTTTTTTTGTGAATTCTCCCTATACACACCCACCCACACACACACACACACACACACACACACACAC
>NC_068997.1:16582836-16583806 GCF_001194135.2 Octopus bimaculoides
ACACACACACACACACACACACACACACACACACACACACACACACACACACATACATACACGCAGGCAGTGCTTAGCAACCATCACATTCCAACGTCGTGCAAACACAACGCGATCTTTGTCCAGTGGAGAAAACCTTGCTAAGTTGGGAGGCAATGGTGCACTTAATGAATTGTACAATTCCTGTTCTGCCTGGTTCTGTTGTTATTGTGGTTGTTGCTTGATTGAAACCATTCCAGCCGTGACAATCCCATCTTTTTTAAGTTTCTCTCGGACAATGAATATTTTACATTAATTATAAATTCAAGGTTTTGGCTGCTATTTCAAGGCAACGTATTGGCAGAGTCGTTAAAACGTCGCACGAAATGCACGCATTTCATAATTTATTCTGAAGCCCTGCATCGTAAGTTCAAATCTTGCTGAAGCCAAATCTGCCTTTTATCATTATGCGTTTGATAAGTAGATAAAATAAAGTGCCAATCGGGAGCATTGGACTGGTGACATCGTTAGAGCTTCGGAAGAAAGACTTCGCAGAGTTTGCTTTGCATCTAGCGGGACCTAATCTGGAGTCTGAGAAATCCTGGGAGCTCCAAAAGTAATAAATGATGTCCGTGATCTGAGCTAAATATCTTAAAAAGCCGCATTTTGCGAATGAGAAAGACTAGATCCCGGTTCGGTAAAAATGATCGCTAGAATACGTAGAAGATTCAAAAATAAATACAGTGATCGTACTGTTTGAAAAAACCCATTGAAGGCGGTGTCCCAGCATGGCCGCAGTCTAACGAGTGAAACGGGATCTTTTTTAAAACGGGGGCCACATTTTTCATTAACGAAACACTTTGAAACTCGGAACACTGGTAGAATGTGTCATATAAAACATCTTTTTCTCTTAGTCTTCTTTAAAAAAAAAGAAATCCCTAAGTTATTCCATGTTAAAGTTGTCGTATTTCTGTAATTTCAACCAATCACT
>NC_068997.1:16584346-16584750 GCF_001194135.2 Octopus bimaculoides
TGTGTGTGTGTATGTATGTATGTATGTATGTATGTGCATGTGTGTCTGTGTGTGTGTGTGTGTGTGTGCGTTCGTAAAAGCGAGCGAAGCTGGACGTGTATTAATTTTACCTGAATGAAGCGCATGATTAGGGTTACAAGGTAAAATAGACTTACAAATGAAGGCACGGGAGTTAGAATGTGTGCGAGAGGTTGAGATAGAGGGAGGGAGAGAAAGAGAGAGGGATAGAGAGAGGGATAGAGATTTAGAGGGAGGGAGAGAGAAGGGTGGAGACGGGGATAAAGTCTAGGAGTGTGGTAGACGAGGAAATGAGAGACAAGAGATAAAGAGATAAGGAATTTTGTGAGATAAAGGAAGGAGAGAGGGTAAGTAAATGGAAGAGGAAGAGAGAGAGAGAGAGAGAA
>NC_068997.1:16585182-16586590 GCF_001194135.2 Octopus bimaculoides
GTGTGTTAAAAGGCGGGATAATATAAAGAACATGTGAACCATTTCAATCAGACAACGTTTCTTAAACAATGTGGATTTCACAGTGTACTTCCTGTATAGGATAATACCTTTATTGACACACACACACACACACACACACACACACACACACACACACACACACACGCATGCGTGTACAAAACACTTACAATCTCTCACACCGATGTGATAGGCAAACATATTGACACAGGAGTTGGATATAGGTTTTGTTTGCGCCTCTTCTGTATGTACACGTATGTTTCTCAGTTCTTTCATTCAATGCTTTAAATTGTTTTAGATATCGAGGTCAAGCTCATACTGGGGCATCGCCTTCATTAATTGAATGTTCTGTCTCTCGTTTTGTCTCCGTGGTAACGTTCGAGGAAGCGAGGTGGGTGGGTGTTGGTGGGCGAAGAATATCTTCAGTGTCTTTTTTCTTTTTTTTACATTTTCGTGTTTTTTTTTTCTTTCATTCCTTCTGGCTGTCCATTATATCTCTTGTTGGTTGGTAGATCAACGAATTGGTGGAATCGGTTCTGCTTTGGTTGTAAAATGGTTCATCTGGGTTGATGTAGAGTGTTTCAGCTAAATGCTGTGATTCTTACAACTGATAAATACTGCTCTTTTGTCTTTTTTCTTCCCCACTTCCAAAGGAAAGAATGGTGTAGGCGAGGTTGTGTGGTAAGAAGCTTGCTTCTCAACCACATTGTTCTGGGTTCAGTCTCACTGTGTGGAATCTTGGGCAAGAATCTTATGACAGAATATTTAATGTCCACTCTGATTGCACTAGTACTTTCATGCATTAAACTATGCAATCTTCAGGTTCATGTAGTAGTAGTGATAGTTATATTTTACACTTTACATATAAGTATATTTATTCATGCATACATTTCCAGAAGTGGCTCTGACGAAAGTATTATTATATGTCATGACCATTGATTTTGACTTGTTTCTTATACACACACAAACACACACACACATATATATGTGTGTGTGTGTGTGTCTGTGTATATATGTATATTCCTTTACTCTTTTACTTGTTTCAGTCTTTTGACTGTGGCCATGCTGGAGCACCGCCTTTAGTCGAGCAAATCGACCCCAGGACTTATTCTTTGGAAGCCTAGTACTTATTCTTTCGGTCTCTTTTGCCGAACCGCTAAGTTACGGGGACATAAACACACCAGCATCGGTTGTCAAGCGATGTTGAGGGGACAAACACAGACATACAAACACATACACACATACATATATATATATATACATACATACGACAGGCTTCTTTCAGTTTCCGTCTACCAAATCCACTCACAGGGCATTGGTCGGCCCGAGGCTATAGTAGAAGGCACTTGCCCAAGATGCCACGCAGTGGGACTGAACCCGGGACCATTTG
>NC_068997.1:16588601-16589349 GCF_001194135.2 Octopus bimaculoides
TATATATATATATATATGTATATGTATGTACATTAAAGATGCATACGTATATGGGAATATATATACATATCAGCATTGATCAATGAGAAGGAACTAACCGACGCTACTCACATTTGACGACGTCTAGACTTACTGTTTTACCTGAAAAGTATGTTGATGATCATATGAATGATCAAAGCGAGCTGACTGAACAGGAGGCATACGATAATAATGATGATGATGATGATGATAATGATAATAATAATAATAATAATAGACAAATAAATGAAAATAAAAAAAGCGCACTGCTAAGGTAGAAAATTAAATACATTCAGGTGTCTACTGACAAAGAACGGATAATATCAGAAGGTAGATCGCATTAATGTATACAGATAGCAATCTTATCGCTCTTATATGGTTATTTGCCTTTATCTACATACACGCACTCACACACACACACACACACACACACTCATACACACACTCACACACACAGAAGACACACAGACACACACACTCATACACACACAGACACAGATGCACACACACACAAACACGTTAGCTTTTGTTGTTGCTATTGTTGTTGTTATAGTTGTTATTGTAATTATTGTTGTTATACGCACATGCACACGTATGTATGTATATGTATATGTACAACTGTATATGTATGTATCTTTGCGTGTTTCTAGGTATGCGAGTATAAGTGAGCATTTTCTATAAATATGTGTATGTATGTATATATATATATTTATATATACTTTATATATAT
>NC_068997.1:16590126-16591743 GCF_001194135.2 Octopus bimaculoides
AGAATATATATATATATGTATGAGTATATATATATGTATATATGTATATGTATGTGTTTATGTATATATATATATATATATATATATATATATACATATACTCGCGAGCATACGACGATTGGCATATACGTTTATACACATCAGGAACATAATCACGAACCGAGACACATATACACAAACACATATACGCACACACAGACAAACACACACACACACACATAAAACACATACGCATACATGCAAAACGCACACACACACACACACATACGCACAAACATACATACACATACGCGGATGTTCATTCATTTGCAGTGATGTGAACACGTGACCATGTATTTTAATCCTTCTCAATCTGTACGTTCCTCCATAGAAAATAAATGTGAACGTTTGTGATGTGTGGGCGAGTATTGACCGACCAATGAAATCAAGTAACAATGATCTCGGCCGCCATCTTCACTGTTAGTCAGTTCTTTGTGAGGGTCTTGTTTTGGTCACTACAGATGACCTTTAACGTTATAAAAGACTTATTGAGCCACCGATGACCCACTCATTGGATTCGTACATTGACATTTGACCATTGGTGAGTCTTGTTGTTGTTGTTGTTGTTGTTCATGTTTGTTTTTGTTTTTGCTGCTGTTGATTTTGTTATTCATATCGTCTGATCCACCTCCCAAATCCATTTCTATCTGGAATTAGTTATTACCCTGTTCAATGTTGTGCAGTTTATGATTTGTTATTGTCGCCGTGAAGTAACCTTAATTGTTGTTGTTGCTGACGAGTGACATTAGCTGTTGTTGTTGTTGACGCTATTGCTGCTGTTGTTGTTGTTATTGTTCAACCCGGGGGTCTGTCCTAATCCAGCAAACCGTTTCTTAAAGAGGCTCCGACTACGACAATCAAGTTTCCACTTTCTTTTCTTCTTCAGGCGCCATAAATCTAGGCGCACATTATTTAATGTATCTTTCCTTTCGTAAGGTAGTTGATCTGACGGAGTAAGTTTAACTGTTCTTTATAGCAGATCAAAGGTACACGTACACGCTGGCTCTTGGTTCCCGTGACTCGAGCATGAATTAAACCTGTGCCAAATTGCATTGGTACTCTTAGGAGTAAGTACAACATATTCCTGTCCTTTATTCCATTTACAGACATCACACGATGATGAATGCGATGTATCGTACGATACATCACCTTTGCATGGTGAGTATAATACGGCGGCATGCTGGCAGAATCGTTAGCACGCCGGGCAAAATGCTTTACGGCATTTCGTCCGTCTTTAAGTTCTGAGTTCAAATGCCGCATATGTCGACTTAGCCCTCCCACAAAACAGCTGGTCTTGTGCCAAAATTTGAAACCTGTAATGAATATTATCGGGCTGTATGCTTGCAAGGGAAATTCTATTTGCGTTTGAATTCTATAAGTATTTGAAAGACTTCCTCAATGTAGCAAGCACCTCAAAACATGCAAGCATTTACCTTTGTACTCAAAGTTGAAAAAACAGTCCTAAAAGAAAAGCTTTATATTACTTACCAGGTTTCTAATTTTTTATTTTTTTTATATATCTAAGGCTTTTACGCAATGGAAAATATTTCAGCCTAAAATATTATTTTCCGTTTACAT
>NC_068997.1:16592264-16594812 GCF_001194135.2 Octopus bimaculoides
TTATTATTGATTTGTTTGTATTATTATTATTATTATTATTATTATTATTATTATTATTATTATTATTATTATCATTATCATTATTATTTGTATGTCCCGCTAGACTATGGTTTTGCATCTAGAAAGTCCTCTATCAAAACCCAGGCATGGATTGTGGTATTTTTTAGAAGACTAGCAGCTGCCAATGCATCCAATTTGCCAAAGGACACAACTTGGTACCAGAGTCAGAGCAGACGTTGCAATCAGGAAACAAAGAGTTCATATTTAGATGTGTGTATGCGTGCGTATGAGAGAGAGAGAGAGAGAGAGAGAGAGAGAGAGAGAGAGAGAGAGAGAGAGAGAGAGAGAGAGAGAGAGAGAGAGAAAGAGAGAGAAAAGGCGAAAGAGGAAGAGAGAAGGTGTGTGTGTGTATGTGTTTGGCTAACCAGAAAGAAAAGTATAGTTGCAATTCTGACCTAATTTTGTCATTAACTTTGTAGAGGCCGAATCCAGATGATTTCCGGTTTGATCTTATATAATCTAGATATGTAGAAACCATATTTTCAACGGTAGATGTTATGTATATTCAACAACAACAAATACAGGAAAATAATTAAGCAACACAAAATACGTCAAACCAAGTTAATCAGTTTTTGGAAATTACACGATAATCAGCTAATGGACTTGTTGCGTTCAATCGATAGAACCGCGTTTCATTTGATGTCGTGGGTTCAAATCATTTCACTGCAAATCTCTTCTGTGACATTAAACAACGTTTCTAATTCCACATGCATACTTTTAATCAAGTGGAAATTTTGTTCTAAAATACATTTGACGAATCACTGAAGTTTGCTAACACATCGTCGAGAATGCCTTCAACAGATGACATATCAAGCGCTTTTCAATGGTTTGTCATAATATCAAGAGACAATTTGCTTAATCTATTTAACCTAATGTTTCTTTCGCTCATGTAAACTGGGGGAAGTTCCGAGCAGTTCTGAGCGTACATCGATAATTTTGTGCTGTCTGATATCAAATAGGAAGGCTCCTGTGTCAGTCTGTCTTTCTGTTTGTCTATCTATCTATCTATCTATCTATCTATCTATCTATCTGTCTACCTGCCTGACCGCCTGCCTGTCCCATTCTCTTCCCCCCTTCCTCTCTCTTTCTATCTGTTTGTCTCTCTATCTGTGAGCCTGTCTGTCCATCCGCTTGTCTGTCTTTCCCACTCTGTCTGTCTGTCAGTCTGTTTGTCTCTCTACCCTATCTCTACTTTTCACCTTACAGGTACGGTCTTACATAAATAGATACATGCATAATACAAACATACATACATAATACATACATCCATACAAACACACATACATACAAACATACAAACATACATACATACATACATACATATATAAAGTGTAACTCCGTCAGTTTCGACGATGTGTATCTTAGTGGTTTGATCAACTGAGCTACAAGCAAGTTAACGTAGCGTATAGGTGGCTGAGTATACCACAAAATTGAGTTCCTTTAACGTAATTCTAAGGTAGAATCAGCGTTGAGAAGACTCATAAGACTGAACCTTTCAATTGCCAGTACAATCAATCTTACACGCTTCCATACAGTTTCCCTCAGTCTAATTCCCCTCGCAAGGCTTGGATGGAGCCGAGACTATGGTAAAAGACACCTGCCTAATACTCCAGGGTAGTGGAATCAAATCAAGACTTCTGTGATTGCCAAGCGGTAATTATTAACCGTTCAGCCGTTCTGCCTACACACATACATAGATACATACACACACATACTTGCATTGTACGCAAATATATATTCTTTTACTCTTTACTAGTCTTCGTCCAATGATGGAGACCAGAGGCCAGGCTGGAGCACTGCTTTTACGGCTTTTAGTCGAACACGTCGATCCCATTGCTTATGTCTGCTTTCTACTTATCTTATATGACTATTTATTGAATTGCTAAGTTACCGTATTAGTAAGAAAGAATACGACTCGATATACTGTTATACACTAGCATAGACCACCCCCCCTCTCAGGCACGCAGAAATTCATATAAAGAAGAAAAAAAAAGAGAGAGAGAGAGAGAGAGAGAGAGAAAGACTGATAGACAGACAGACAGACAGCAGACAGACAGATAGTAATTCACACCATTGAGAATTTTGGCAATACCCCACAACGAAGTACTTGTTAACAGAGTAACAAACACGCACACACTAATGCACCAGCATCACGTGGTTTCAAAGAAACTATTTAAATTCACAGACTCATAGAACCCAATAGAAGGAGACGCGAAAGGAAGTCCACACGGTTTAATACGCCGTATTCAACAAATGTAAATACCCCAACTGGCAAAAACTAACTTCCATCTTAGAAAGACCCATTCACTCAAAATATAAGTATCAAAATAAGCACCTCGATATTAATAATCTCGGAGAATGACCTAGCATCGATTAATACTAATATTAATAATAAAAATGAATAATTTGGAGGATCAAAACCTAAACAATAATATAAATATAATTGTCAGTTTCAGAGCTCATGCTCAGTCAACGGTAAGTGCCTGAA
>NC_068997.1:16595476-16597251 GCF_001194135.2 Octopus bimaculoides
TCTATCTATCTATCTATATATATATTATTTGTCTCAGTCATTAGACTGCAGCCATGCTGGAGCACCGCCCTGAAGAACTTTTAGTCGAAAATATCGTCACAGTACTTCTTTTAAAAGTCAGGTATTTATTCTACTGGTCTCTTTTGTCGAACTACTAATTTACAGGGACGTAAACAAACCAACTCCGGTTGTCAGCTGTTGTTGGGGACTAACACAGACACACACACACACACACACAAGCACACGCACACATGATGGGCTCCTTTCAATTTCCGTCTACCAAGTCCACTGACAAGGTTTTGGTGGGCCCGAAGCTATAGCAGAATTGAGCCCGTAACCATGTGATTGGGAAGCAAACTTCCTACTACAGAACCACGCCTATCAATCTAATTTTCTGTATTCACAAATATTAATGAGTATGCTTAGCGAGATTGTAATGTATGTATGTGTGTGTATATGTATTTATGTATGCATGTGTGTGTATGTATGTATGCATGTATGTGTGCATATATGTATGCATGTATGTATGTATGGATGGATGGCTTGTTAGCCTCGGCTTGTGTTACTAAGTAAACGACTCATCTATGCCGTGGGAATCTCTCTGCCTCTCTCTCTCTGTCTCCTCTCTTTCTCTCTACCTCTTTTTCTCCTCTCCCCTCTTTCTCCCTCTTTCTCTCTTTCTGACTCGGGTAAGAGTTTATTTAAAGGGATTCTGACTCACGCACATATAATATATAAATATAAACACTCGCATCCCCGTCACCCCCGCAAGTCTAACACTTACCCTAACACTAGCCCCTAAACCTGCCACCCTTATTCTCATTATCCCTACAATACTCAGCACCACCCTCATATAAATACAGAAATTGTTTTCCTTCTCTCATCCCCCAATTTTCCATAATAAAGAAATTTAAAAATCTGCCTGCCCCCCCTCTCTTATTTCTCTGTCTTTGTCTACTAACTCCTCCCACTACCCTTTCATTCTTTCAATTTCTTTCTCTCTCGTTCATGCCAGTATTCTTCCTCTGTTGTTTTCTTTTCACTCTTTCATCTCTTACCTATATTCTCCTCTCTATCCATCTCTCGCACCTGTCTCTTTTATGGTCTGTATTTATCTCATTTGCTCCTCCCCACCCCCACCAACATGTCTGTATATATCTCGTCTCCATGTCTCTCACTTTTGTTTAATCTGTCCTTCCCTTTTTTTAACCCTCTTTTTACTCTTTCCCCCACTTTCCCTGCGGTTCCTTCTCTCTTTACTGCGCATCACCTCATCCTCATCTCTAACCGTCAGTCTGCCTGCTTGTACGTCTGTCTGTCAGTCTACCAGTCTACCTGTCTATTTGTCTGTCTGTCTCTAGCTTTCTCTCTCAATGTCTCTCTCGCCACTGATGTTATCCAAGGGAAAAGCAAAGGAGCCGATACAGCTTGGCACCAATGACATCGCATCTCATTTCTACAGCTGAGTTAACTGGAGCAATGTGAAATAAAGTGTCTTGCTCAAGAACACAACACACAGCCCGGTTAGTGAATCGAGCTCACTACCTCATGATTGTTAACCCGATGCTTTAACCACTCTGTCTATGTCTCTCTTTCTCTGTCTATGTCTCTCTGTGTGTCTATGTCTCTCTCTCTTTCTATCTGTCTTTCTCTCTTTCTTTCTTTTTCTTTTCATTCCTTTCTTTCTTTCTTTTCTTTCTTTCTTTTCCTTTTTCCTTCTTTTCCTTTTTCTTTCTTTCTTTTCATTCCTTTCTTTCTTTCTTTCTTTTCCTTTT
>NC_068997.1:16601685-16602228 GCF_001194135.2 Octopus bimaculoides
TATATATATATATATATACATATATATATATGTACATATATATATATATATACATATATATATATATACATACATACATACACACACACACACGTTTATATATACACACGCACACATATATATTATGTGTATAGTTGTAATGTATGTATGTATTATCTCCCTTCACTCTAATGTCGCCACCAGTACTCAAACACTCGGCTGAGAGTCTGTTCGGCAGTCTGCAAGGAAGCGCTTGAGGTCCAAATGTTAGGCCGTGATAGCTGACTGTACAACACGTCTATTCATTGCGAAAACTGAAACACCCAACAAACGAACAGATTAATGGAAGGCGATTGGCGCTGTTTGGCTATTTGGTCGTTTGAATTTCCGATTTTGGAATTTGATATTCTGATATTTTGATAGTTTGATATTTGGTGAGCAATTTTTGGTTACGTTATCGGCACACAACCTCTTAGATACATAGAAACAACAAGGTAGCAGCATGCAATAGGGTGGAACAGAGTTCAGAAACGGCAAACATTTGAAAAAAAAAAAAAAAAAAAA
>NC_068997.1:16602238-16604201 GCF_001194135.2 Octopus bimaculoides
ATATATATATATATATATATATATATGCACACACACATATACATACATATATATAAATGTGTGTGTGCGCGCGTGTACACATATATATGTACATACATATATAAATATATACATGTATCATATATATATATAAATATGTATACTTGTGTGCATGTATACAAATACATACACACACACATACACATATGTACATACGTATGCATGTATGTATGGATTAAATTGACAAGCGCCCGTTTGTAAACGAATATTTACTTCATACATAAGCGTGTGATGGTAAGTATATTTTCATTAATCCCTTTTTAAATCGTTAATTCGACTTTCGTGTTGGCGATTCGATTCCAGTGCCAAGTAGCACATTGTCCTGAAGCACGGCACGCCATTTCCTGTTGAATCAAGTCCATTCAACCGCAAGTGAGTACCAGCTGACTGTTGGGTTCAAGGTGAGAATACCAAGAGGGTACCTACATTTGCTTACGACCGCATAGCTTCCTAATGCAATTAGCCAAAACATAATACGAGTCACCATGTCATACTTGCTTGCGACGGCTGGGTAAGATATGTTTATTTATTATATACAGGGCTTGGACAAAATAATGGAAACACCTAGCATCATAATTTTGAAATATCTATAAAACCCTCAAAAGCTTGTTTATTTTTATGTGTTTTGATTTATTATTAGTGTTGCTTAATATGTTTTGTTAAAATTGCTGTTTCTTTTCAGATATCATCAGAAAAAAGTAATTCAAATTCATTAAAATGACAGATCTATCGGACTTTCAAAGAGTTCAAATTGTTGGTGCTCGTATGGCAGGCGCTAGCGTAACGAAACCAATCGAAATGTTTCGTGTATAAAGAAGTACTGTCTCGAAAGTAATGACAGCCTTTGAGAAAGAGGGAAAAACCTCTTTGTGGAAACAAAACTCCGGAAGAAAACCAAAACTTTCAGATAGGGACCATCGGACTCTGACGCAAATTGTTAGAAAGGATCACAAAAGTACAGATCCCCAAATTACTGCAGAGATTAAAGACCACCTCGAGAACCCAGTTTCCACAAAATCTTTTTGCCGAGAGCTGCACAAACTTGGATTTCACGGGAGGGCTGCAAAAGGAAAACCACTACTTTCAAAAACAAACACTGCAAAGCGTTTAGAGTGAAGTAAAAACCTACAGAATTGGTGTCCCTAGAGCAGTGGAAGAATGCTATTTTCTTGGACGAGTCATCCTTTACCTTATTTCCGACCACTAACTGAGTATATGTGTGGAGACCGCCAAAAGAAACATTCGACCCAGACTGCCTTCTTCCAGCTGTTAAACATGGAGGAGGATCTGTAATGATCTGGAGGATTACATCTTGGAAATCCGCCGACCCAATGGTTTCCCTTCATGGCAGAATTAATAGTGAAGACTATTTAAGGATTTTATCGTATCAATTTCATGCTATGGTTGCTGGACTGTTTCCGGAGGGAAACGCAATCTTTGTAGATGGTCGAGATGGTCGATAATTATTGGGGGACGAAACATCTTTAGACTTTGAGATACGGCCGTATGTATTGCTAAGGATGTGTATTCGCAATGCGAGGTCTACAATGGTAGTCACGCCTTGTATTTGAAGCAATCGCGATGGCTCATGTTACGCACTGCACATGTATAAGGGGCGTTAAGTGCCATGATATTTGTTTGGTGAGAGCAGTGACTGTATTAGCTTTTGGCAGTGTAAGAAGAACACACACACACACACACACATACATATATGTGAATCTGTGTATATACATGTATATATATATATATGTATGTATGCTTGTATGCATGCTTGTATGTATGAACGAGCGTGTGTATAATTGCAACTGAGGATATCTATGTCAGTCTATGAGTGTATGTAAGCTATTGTATCTGTATATTTCAACGCGTGTATGTTTGTGAAATGTGTGTGGCTATGTGTTTTTTTTTCACCCAAAGTATATAT
>NC_068997.1:16604359-16605033 GCF_001194135.2 Octopus bimaculoides
GTGTGTGTGTGTGTGTGTGTGTGTGTGTGTGTGTGTGTGTGTGTGTGTGTGTGTGTGTGTGTGTGTGTGTGTGTGAAGGTGTGTGACTGGGTGGGACCTATGTTTAGAACACAGTGGAGCCAATGGGGTCAGACTATAATATGGGATACTGAATCATTCTGTTATGGAATATAAGAAATCTATTGAAGATCACAGATCTTACACTACCGCACCTCAACATCTATCAAACACACACACACACACACTACCAACAGCAACAGCATCATTAACACCACTACGTCTACAACCAGTAAAACCGCCGTAATCCCCTCCCCCAGCTTTCCCTACCACAACAACAATTACAAGCACTGCCATCGCCACCGCAATTGCCATTTCCACGATCATCATCATCATCATCATCATCATCATCACCATCACCACAAGCACTGCTACCACCACTACAAGCAATAACAATTGCAGCAACAACAACAACACTGCCGTCGTCTTAATCACCACTGTTGCCGCCGCCACCACCAGCGCCTCAATTACTATGAACATACCACCGGCATCGCACAACCACCACCACCACCACTATAATCATCAACACCACCACTATAACCACCACCATTACAAGCACCAGCACCGCCGCCATCACCACGATAACCACCAGGAGCACCACAGCCACAACAGCAATC
>NC_068997.1:16605757-16607228 GCF_001194135.2 Octopus bimaculoides
ACCACCATATCCATTAACACCATACCATACCATAATCAGCACTACAACCACCATTAAACTACTACTACTGCATAAACCACCACCACCACCACCACCAACCACAACACCATTACTAGCACTGCACTATACGAGTACCATTGGCTCCACCACCACCACCACCACCACCACCACAGCTACGCCGCCGTCACCGTCAGCAATACTAACGCATTGCATTGCTAGGAAGATATGTTGACAGACGCGTTACTCAGATAAGACGTTTTATAAACACTCTTGATTCAGACTCTATTACGACACCGTCAAGTGACCTGCAAGTTATTATCAATGTACTCCTTGTATGTTGTGTGTGTGTGTGTGTGTTGGTGCTTGTGTGGTGTGTTTGTTTGTGGGTTTGTACGTGTGTGTTCTCAAATGACTTATATATGTATTCAATAGGCTATGTATATATTGCATATATATACGTTTGTATATACACGTGTTTTGAATCTGTATGTATGTCTGTATGTATGTATGTATGTCTTATGTATGTATGCATGTGTACATGTATGTATGTATGTATATATATATATATATATACATACACACACACACACATACACACACATATATACACACACACATAAACAACAACAATAATAAGCTGAATCTTCACAACGTGTTGCCTCGAGTTTCTCGTTTCCGATGTTCGGGTGATAATAAAGAATGAAACTTAAAACGGATGTTGAAAATAGATAAAGAGTTTGGTAATTAGACATGCTTTGAGAGGTTCAGTGTATACAAGGAAAAACTTCTCGTATCACCGTTATTCACAAAATAAAAACGAAAGATTAAAATAGAAAGGCAGGGGGGGGGATGAGTTTAGGAAATTTATAAATAAACAAGAGAGGAACGAAGGAAGATGCGAGAAGAGGGAAAGATCTATTGAACGATAAGTAATGACATAGAAAAGAGAAAAAAAAAACGCGGCTGTAAAAAGAGAGCGAATGTTAAATTAAAAGAATGCAGTCAAGAGGAGAGGAAGGAATTTTTTTTAAATAAGGAATATTTATTGAGGGGATGTTTAGTTATACTTAAAATCTGAACTCTTTAAATTTTAATTGTTTCAGTCATTTGACTGCGGCCATGCTAGAGCACCGCCTTTAGTCGAGCAAATCGACCCCAGGACTTATTCTTTGTAAGCCTAGTACTTATTCTATCGGTCTCTTTTTGCCGAACCGCTAAGTTACGGGGACGTAAACACACCAGCATCGGTTGTCAAGCGATGGTGGGGGGGGACAAACACAGACGGAAACTGAAAGAAGCCCGTCGTTTATATGTATGTATATGTATATATATAGATGTGTGTATATGTTTGTGTGTCTGTGTTTGTCCCCACAACATCGCTTGACAACCGATGGTGGTGTATTTAGGTCCCCGTAACTTAGCGGTTCGGCATAAGAGACCGATAGAATAAGTACTAGGCATCCAATGAATA
>NC_068997.1:16607238-16610135 GCF_001194135.2 Octopus bimaculoides
CTTAGCGGTTCGGCATAAGAGACCGATAGAATAAGTACTAGGCATCCAATGAATAAGTCCTGGGGTCGATTTGCTCGGCTAAAGGCGGTGCTCCAGCATGGCCACAGTCAAATGACTGAAACAAGTAAAAGAGTAAAAGAGTAAAGAGTATATGGGGAAGGGCTGAAAAGTTCATAGGTTGACTCTGAAAGAGCGATGATAGAGCTGTGAAATCTTGCACACATTATTCGACTCTTCTTAATAAGTTTCATTGCTTCTTTCCCAAGTAAACTAACGTCAAACTGTTCAAAGAAGACCCCCAAGAGTAACTAGTAGCGACTTCTCTTGAAAATGGACGAAGTTCAGTAGCTTTGTTCATACTTTTGTTTGAGAGAAAAATATCTTGTACTACATTATCTATTATATCTTGCCCATTTGTTTTGGAGACGGAATATTATTGGAAGGAGAGTTTTGGTTGTCATTTCTAGCAAGTTCAGTGGTCACGTTGTGGTTCTCACGTTTCCCCATTGCGGCTGAACGTAGCCCTGATCAAGCAGATCTATTCCTTGTTAAAAAGCTTTCAAACCATAACCATTCACTGATGTTTTCACGAATTGTGAAAATAGATGGCATTGCCTAATGTGATTCTTTTTTTTTTCAGGAAAGAAAAAAGAAAACAACAAAAGAAAGAGTAAATGAAGGTTGTTGTTTGTTGGATGTTTGGTTGCTATTTCTACCTGATCGAATGGCCACATAGAGGGAGGACACCAGATATTGACTTCATGTCACAGGTGCAGCCATTGTTGCTGCTATCGCTGCTGCTTCTGCTTTTGTTGCATTTGCTGCTGCGACCTCTACAACAACAATTACTACTTCTATTACTACTACTACTACTACTACTACTACCACCACCAGCACTACTACCACCACCACCACACTACTGTTACTACTACTACTACAACTACTACTACTACTACAACTACTACTACTACTACTACTACAACTACTACTACTATCGTGGCCATCAGTGCCACCACTACTACCACCACACTACTACTACTACTATCGCAACCACCACCACCACTTCTTACTACTACTACTACTACTGATTATAATAATAACACAAACAACAACAACAACAACAGTTGCAATAATGTACTCCAATACGCTTTCAGCTCTAAAAGCACCGATGATTAATAGCGGTTTTCCTACTTGCTTTCTCGTTATTCATAATGTCTTGGCCTTTTTTTTTCTTACTTAACTCTCTTGCACATACTCCTGTCCTTATCGTTACACACACACACACACACACACACACACACACACACACACACACACACACACACACACACACACACACACACACGCACACACACGTACATATATATTCTGATCATTACACACATTGCACATAAACACATGAGATAGAAGCTCCTTAAATTTCATTCGTACCCAACATATATATTTATATATCTATATCTATATCTACACACACACACACACACTCGCACACACACACAGAGACACGCGCATGCATTATATACACACACACATGTATGTGCACATACATGTGTGTGTGTATATGCATATATACATGCGTATATATATATATATATATATATATATATATATATATATATATATATATATATATATCCGCATATACATATGTACATTTATATATATGTACATATATATACATGTACAGACATACATATATCTCTAATATATAATATATACTTATATTTCTATGTATGATGTATAAGTATGTATGTATGTATGTGTCCATCTATCTATCTATCTATCTTTCTGTCTGTCTGTGGATATATAAGTATGTGTGCATTTATATGTATATGCATATATATATGTATGTATGCCTGAGTATGTCCATTAATTCAAAAATACAAACACAGACATACGCAACTGCGCATACGCTTACACCCTTTGACGCACATACGTACAGCATGCACGCACACAAATACACACGCAATGCGGACGCGTACGCGCCATAGCCTTATACATTCATGTGTCTGTAGAAATGTTTGTACATCAGCATCAAAGAATTTTGATTTATATTTAATTCCTTAGTGTTTTAAGACGTCAGATATGAGTGTAAAGGTTGCTTGAGGTGTGGATGAGACGGGTCATGGCAAATATATGATAGTGTGTGTGTGTGTGTGTGTGTGTGTGTGTGTGTGTGTGTGTGTGTGTGCCTTTATCTTGTATCTTTTACTGGTTTCAGTCGTTTAAGTGCGGCCATGCTGGAGCACCGCTTCGAACAAATCGGTCGCAAGACTTACTTTCCTTGCTTTTAAAGTCTAGTATTTATCCTGTCGATTGGTTTAGCCGAATCGCAATGTTAGGGGGACGTAAACACACCAACAGCGTTTGGCAAGCGTTGGTGGTGGTGAAACAAAGACACAAAGACACTCACATAGATACATACATATAATATAATATAAATACATACATACATATATATAGATACAATGTAACCTCGTGGGCATCGGTACCATTTTCCTCTTTCTCCGTTCTTCCATTCTCCGAACTTTCCATCTTTCCGACGAAGGGCTACGCCCGAAACGTCATACACTCTCTCTTTCCTTTCCTGAGCGTCCAATAATACTATCCATATCACGTCCTCACCTTGTTGTTTTTTTGTTTTTTTGTTTATGTTTTTTTGAACTATATATATATATATATATATATAAAAGATAATAAGAGTGAAAAAACTACAGAAGGCTTGTGTTACATGGTTAAAGTATATATTTAAATTATGTCAGAAAAATGTTAGAAATATGTTACAAAATCTTTTTGGTATATAAACATTGTATTTCGACCAAAAAGATTTTATAACATATTTCTAACATTTTTCTGACATAATTTAAATATATACTTTAACCATGTAACACAAGCCT
>NC_068997.1:16610361-16612989 GCF_001194135.2 Octopus bimaculoides
TATATGCATACGAGTGAGTGGACAAACGAAAGAAGGGCGCTCAGCAAATGTATTATGAGTTATGTGTATGGATCAAAACAGTTTGGCTGAAACTCGTTGGTACTCTTGAGTTTTGAAGCGTGATGCCAGTCGTCAGCCTTTTTGAATTTGAATGACAACATCAAACCAAGACACCGCGTGACCTTCCTCGACCAATCGCAGCCCTTTACTTGTCCTTTACTTGTGTAAGTCTGTGGACTGTGGCCTTGCTGGAGCAGCACTACCGAAGGGACCAGTCAAATGAATCGGCCTCAGTATATATTCTTAAGTTTGGTGTTTATTTTCTCGTACTCTACTTGTCAAATCGCAAAGTTACGGGGACACAAACAAACCACAACTGTCAACAAACCACCATGTGAGTATGTATATACTTGTGTGTGTGTATGTCTGTATGTATGTGTGTGTGTATGTCTGTATGTATGTGTGTGTGTATGTCTGTAAGTATGTGTCTGTTTGCGTGCCTGTATGCGCGCGCACGTGTGTGTTCGTGTATCTGTTTGTGTGTGTGCGTTAGTTCATTTTCACCTCAGTTCGTGAACAACCACATCGTTTATTTCAGGTATGTGTTACAAAATGGCGGTCTCAGGATTTTGATGATGTAAGTGGAAAAGAAAAGGCGACAGTGCAACCCGCTGCATAACAAATATCAACACCGACTTTAGCACCAAGGCGCTGGCATGTCGAAGTTTCGCTGACGGTCAAACATCTTTCGCTGATAGAAAATGGCGGAAGTTATTCATATGCATACGTATTACTTTCGTAAAATGCAACAAGTGTAACACGCTGGAGAATTTTTACATAAACTACTTTGACATTCTGTTTCTCTTCTGCAACCATTACCTACCTACCTACCCACCTAAGTATCTATCTATCTATCTATCTATCTATCTATCTATCTATCTATCTATCTGCCTGTCTGTCTGCCTGCCTGCCTACCTGCCTACCTACCGGCCAGCCTGCGTGTCTATCTATCTATCTATCTATCTATCTATCTATCTTGTTACTTCCTTCTCAGTCCACTTCTCTCTCCCCACTTTCCATATTCACCACTTTTTAAACTTACCTCTACAGATTTTCTATAAAAACTAGAGCTAGCACTGAAAGTTACGACGTTTCATATTTGAATGCATCTACGTAAACAATGCGATCGAAAATAGAAAAATATTTCAGGAGTTCTTGCTTTTTCTTCAGCACCGCCTCCAACCCAGTAACCATCCACAAACTTTGTACCTTTTGAAAATAGCTTACATAACTACAAAACCTTCAGATGAAGTACCGAAATTAGACTCACCACAAACATCTCGAAGAACCGATACGACCATCATCGACACTCTTCCAGATGACCCTATAAGGTAACTATATGCATATTTTCATCATATAGCCACATTTCAAATTCAGTCTTTCTGTTTATCTATTTCAGGTGGACTTCAATCATTACCGCATCTAATTTCCAATGAGATGTAGAGTACTTTCAATGGAAACGCTATGACTAACCAAATTACGATTAGCTTTTAAAATGTGTTCATTTGAGTAGTTATTAAATAAATCACATAGGACATTGCGGAAGTATTTTCACAACATTGGTTAGACGAGATAATTTCGCTTATAAACGCAAGCATTTCATTTCCCTTGTACGTTCCGTCACTGCTATTTGTATGGCGTTGATTCTGCACGGGCTGAAGGAGTGGACAGTTACCGAAACATCTACAAGCCTGCACGATTATGGCAATGTAAATATATGCTTATATTTGTACAAGCATATTTATGACTAGCATTCTCTTTTTTTTTTTTGCTTTGTTTAACGACAGTATGAAGTCATAATAACGACAAATTTCATATAAATGGCAGACTACTCTCAGTTCCTAAAGGCGGCGATTAGACATGAAATGTGCGTTGTAAGGTTCTTATGAGTCTAATTACAGCATCCAAGCATTCGCAAATATACTTCTCTTTGATATGTATGAATACCCCCCCCCCCACACGCACATTCACATTCATACGAGAGATGTGGACTCGTGTCCTACGGGCCACATTCGACATTTTTCTATCCAAAAGGATTTTTCAACCTAATATTTACATGGTAATATTTATAGCGTTTATATGCTTCGAGATCCAGTTCCAGAACAGAATTATTGCATGTTCTCTCTCTCTCGATATTCTTATGATGTCAACTGCATCCAATTCTCGAAATGCTGCGCACATCCATATATAGCATACATGTATGTATATATATATATATATCTTTCTATCTATTTATCTATCTGTCTTCCTCTATCTTTCTATCTATCCCTCTGTCCTGGACTCAACTTCACTGCTATACCCTTCTGTCCCTTCCTCCTTGTTCCACTTCCTCCCTCCACCATCCTCTCTGCTCTCGTGTGACCTGTGGTCAGCTTTCTTTTCACTCCAGCCGCTGTGAAGGCAAGACGAACTACTAGCGTTCTACCTCAGATTCGCGTTTGGCTTTTGAATGTTGTTTTCACTGTCCAATTTTTTCTGTCTTGGTTTGTGTTTGCCACCTTGGAATCCTCTGTGTAGTGGGTTGATCCACTACTCAGGAAGAGACTATTCTAGAGTACGTTCTGTCTT
>NC_068997.1:16614935-16617148 GCF_001194135.2 Octopus bimaculoides
GAGAAGGGACTGAATTATAGAAAATATAATATTAAAAAAAGGGGTTTTGTCTGTCCATTTCTCGGTTTCAACGTTCTACAGTGTGGAAAATGGTTACTAGCGTGTTCAGAGAGGGAGAGAGTAAACCTCTGCTGATGAGGAGGAGAAGGAGAGAGAGAGAGAGAGAGAGACAGAGGGGGGAAAGAGAGACAGAAGGAGGAAAAATAGGAGAGAAGGGACTAAATTAGAAAAGGCATCATATAAAAATGGGTCTTATCTGTCCATCTCTCTTTTTTTATATTGTGCTTTCTTTAATTCCATCTCTTCTCCCCCTCTCTCTGTTTTCTCCCCTTCTTTCTTTCTCTTTCTCTCTTTCTCTTCCTCCTCAGCATCATCAGCAAAGACTTACTTTCAAATTAGACTCGCCCTCCTACTTTTGACAGCAACAACAGGCTTCTTAATATCTTTTACCTCCTCAACATACATACATACACACTCATACACCCATACACACGTGCTTACACACACGTACACATACGCCGCGCGTTAGCACACTCAAACACACACACACACACACACAAAGACACACACGCACACACACACTTCTGTTATTACACCTTCACTACATTCTGACCTGCACATATGTATGATGTTTCCTCGAGTGATAAACACACACACACACACACACACACACACACACACACACACACACACACACACACACACACACACACACACACACACACACACACACATTATTTTAGCACTGATACTGCTTACTATCTAGTTTGCGCATGTCCAATATTTCAGCCTTCCAGCCAAATTCGCCGGTTGACCAATCAGAAATAGCAACTAAATACTCCTGATGTCACATTTCACCTCAAAGAAAAGCTTCTTGGATAATGTCAATTGTTCCCTGAACATAGAAAAGACAGGACGGTCACGGTAAGAACGCCTCGGAACATAGATCTGTTGGGTCAGGGATGAATTGGGGTTCAACTACAAGATAATATACTGGCTGTGTTGTAAGTAGCTTGCTTACCAACCACATGGTTTTGGGTTCAGTCCCACTGCGTGGCACCTTGAGCAAGTGTCTTCTACTATAGCCTCGGGCCGACTAAAGCCTTGTGAGTGGATTTCGTAGACGGAAACTGAAAGAAGCCCGTCGTATGTATATATATATATATATATATATGTATGTGTGTTTGTGTCTCTGTATTTGTCCCCCCACCATCCCTTGACAACCGAAGTCTTTCCGCAGTTATAATAGTCTCCTTTTTATCTTCAATTCTCTCCAAACGTGTTGTGTTTGCGAGTGACCCAATCCGTTGCATATTTTCTTCATCTTGTTGTTTGTACGAATGTTTTTATCTTCTCGATCAACACATAAAGTAGTTCGAAGATTGACTGCTTGGTCCGGATTTCCTTCTGTATAATGCCAAGAATTCTGTGAAAGCATACTGACAATCACATCCCTAAGTCTTCTGTGTATGTCCATGTTACTGAAGCTAATAGTGGTCAAGCTTATATGAAGATGGTAGTAGGGATTATTGTAATGGTGGTGATGATGGTAGTAGTTATGGGGTGGTGGTGGTGGTGAAGGTTTCAATTGGGGTGATGCTGGCGATGATACCAGTTCTGATGATGACCGTGAAATATTTGTGCTGCTAGTGCTGGTGATGAGGAAGATGGTAATGATGATGGTGGTGGTGGTGGTGGTGGTGGTGAGGATGATAATGGTATCGTAGTTGGTGGCAGTGGTTGTGGTGATGGTGGTGGTGATGACGACGACGATGATGATGATGACGATGATGATGACGATAATGATGACGATGATGACGATGACGATGATGATGATGACGATGTTGCCCGAGCAATCGGTTGTGATGACGACCGTGACAGAGTACTGATTGAGGTCCTATTGACACTGGTAGTGGGGTGCCTCCCAGCTTACAATGCTGCTGCTGCAAGATGATGATGATGACGATGACGATGATGACGACGACAGTGGTTGTGTAGTGTTAGAGCTTGAGGTGGCGTTGATGCCGATCAGGATGGTGCAGTACGGCATCCGGTGCAATCTATAGAGCTTAGAGCAATATCAATCAATTGATAGAGGAAATGCATTGAAGAATCATCATATATCGATTGAGATCACGTGTTAACGAGCGTCGATTTATAAACGCTATGTATATATATACATATATACATATATATATATATATATATATATA
>NC_068997.1:16619295-16621812 GCF_001194135.2 Octopus bimaculoides
TCTCTCTCTCTCTCTGTTTGTCTATCCCCCCCTCTCTCTTCTCCTTTCTCCCTTCCTCACTCTTTCTTGTGCTCCGCATTCATACATTGTCTTTCTCGTCTTCTCCCCCGTCTGCATATTTGTTTATGTGATTCAATCGGTATTCATTTACTTGTTCCAGTCCTTTGACTGTGGCCATGCTGGAGCACCGCCTTTAGTCGAAAAAAAAAAACCAAAACAAATTCAGGACTTATTCTTTGTAAGCCTAGTACATACGCCACAGAAACCGGGAAACCGGGCCCATGAGCCTGGCTAGGCTTTAAAAAGAGCGCATAAAAAATATATCTGTATGTATGTGTGTATATGTGTGTGTGTGTGTGTGTATATGTGTGTCTGTCTGTCTGTCTGTATGTATGTATGTGTGTATGTGTATATGTATGTAAATATGCATACATGTATGTATGAATCTATGTTTGTATAGTATATGTGCGCATGTATGTATGCATGTATATATCTATGTATATATATATGCTTGCAGGTATGTATGCATATTAGAACTTTGGGTTCATGAAATCGCCAATTGTGTCAGATGTTATTTTATTTCCCCTCTGTAGGTTTTTCTTATCGTTAGACATTTTAGTAAACAGTTTCGGTTTCATTTCGATAGAAACTTGCTCACATATCTCCAATATTCTACGCACAACGTACATTACTTACCAATGTATACAGAAATAAAGATAAAAACTAATAAAAAGTGCGATAGAGAATTTCATTAATCTATTTAAACTACGAAACGTCTTAGCTCCGAGACAACCAATATACCAATACATCAAATGATCAGCCAAGCAACCAATTAATTAGTGAAGAAAGTAATAAAGCAGGCTAACCAGTCATGCTAATTAACAAATGTATTAATCACCAAAATTTTCCTTCTGGTCAAAGTCTTAGACTGTTTGTGTTTTGGCTTGTTTTGCTATAAATCAGTCTAGCAATCTCTCTACTCCCCATCTCACTCTCTCTCTCTCTCTCTCTCTCCACTACCTATCTCCCCTCTCACCCCCTCGCTCTCCACTCACCCCCTCGCTCTCGTCTCACCCCATCGCTCTCTCCTTGCTCTCCTCTCACCTCCTCTCTGCCCCTCTCTCCCTCCCTCTCTCTTTCTCCCTCTCTATCTGTCCTGTCATCAGCTGTCTATATACGCATTCGACTACCACTCTCTCTCTCTCAATCTATATATCTATCTGTCAGTCTGTTTGTCTGTCTGTCTATCCCTCATTTACATATAAACATAGATATATAGGTTCGTAACCCCCCCCCACACACACACGTATATTTGAATACACACACACACATATGTATATATATATGTACATGTATATAAATTAATAATTGTAAAAGCCACAAGCTTCTCTGAATCCATATCGAATGCTATTTATCTATTTATCTATTTAAGATATGGATTCAGAGAAGTTTGTATCTTTCACAATAAGCTTCTCTTAGGGAATCGGCTATCAGTCCACATACAAATCGATTACAAAGTAGTTTAGTGTATACAGTTCATGCAACTGAAGATCTGTTTATGTCATTGTGTGACCGCATAAAATGGATTCAATTTGAATTGTTACAAGACTTTTAAGGATTTCAACACAAAATAGATCCCTTTCTTCTGTTCACCGAGAGTTCAGAAAGTTGTCGCTGTTTATACAATATAAAAACGCAGGACTCCACGAAGCTGGCCAGCCTAATTGGCATACAACTGTATGCCCTTGCAATATGATTACTTGATTTCTATTCTACTATAAAGGAATTTTGGATAAGTTGAAATATCAAGTATAATTTCTTCTTTTAGCAAACATAGTGCGCTATAATCTTTTATCCTTTACTTGTCTTAGTTATTGGACAGTGGCCATACTGGGGCACCGCATTGAAGGTTTTGTTTCGGTCAAACAGCTCGACTTCTATGCTGATTATTTAAGTCTGGTACTTATTTTTTTCGGTCTCTTGCTGAACTGCTGAGCGATGGGGACGTAAACAAACCAGCACCGACTATCGAATTATGTATGTATGTATGTATGTATGTATGTATGTACATATATACGCTCGTACTTATGTATATGTGTATATCCCTTTTATCTTCTACGTGTTTCATTCATTGGACTGCGGCCATGCTAGAGCACTGTCCCGAAGGGTTTCATTTTGCCAAATCGACCGAATACCGTTTTTTTAATATATATTGAAAACTGGCACTTATTCTATTTTACTCTTTTTACCAAACTGCTAAGTGACGGGGACGTAAAGAGACCAACTCCGGTTGTCAACGAACGATGTTGGTGAGGATAAACAAAAACACGAACACACACACACAGGCTCGCGCGCATGGGCACATGTGTATATGCACGTATACACACACACACATGTATATATATATATGCATATATATACACACACACATATATATATACATACATACATATACACACACATATATATATACATACATACATACATACACGTATATATATATCTATATATGTGTAT
>NC_068997.1:16625653-16631487 GCF_001194135.2 Octopus bimaculoides
CATCGCTTGACAACCGATGCTGGTGTGTTTACGTCCCCGTAACTTAGCGGTTCGGCCTTTAGTCCAGCAAATCGACTCCAGGACTTACTCTGTGTAAACCTAGTACTTCTATCGGTCTCTTTTGCCGAACCGCTAAGTTACGGGGACGTAAACACACCAGCATCGGTTGTCAAGCGATGTTGGGGGGACAAACACAGACACACAAGCACACACATATACATATACACGACGGGCTTCTTTCAGTTTCCGTCTACCAAATCCACTCACAGGGCTTTGTTCGACCCGAAGCTATAGTAGAAGACACCTGTCCAAGGTGCCACGCAGTGGGACTGAACCCGGGACCATGTGGTTGGTAAGCAAGCTACTTACCACACAGCCACTCCTGCGCCTATAAATAAACAAGCATATACTAAGTACACAGGCGAACAGGAATCTCAGAAGGTCACTAACTCCTCATCAGTTACCGGCCAGAGAGGTCGAGCACAATTTCAGCCATTACCGATAAGATTGCTTCCACTCTGTGTACACACACACAGACACACACACACACACACATACACGCACGTGTGTGTGCGCGTGTGTATTTATGAGCGCGTGTGTGTGCGATTGTGTATGAATTTGGTCGAATGTGCGTATTCAAACACAAACACATTTTGCAAATATGTAAGAATTCGTTCATATATAATAGTACATGTGTTTATCTATCATGTTCTATAAAAAATTCATATTTTAACATCCGCCGTTCTACAAACATCGGTTTTTATAAGAAACTACACTCCCCACGTATAAGTATTGCATAAATTAGTATATATGAATGAATACAAGCATATATATATATATATATATATACGTATATGTTTGTGTATATCTATGTGTGTACACACACACTTACTCATGCACATACACAAGCACACACACACACACACACACACAAATATACATGTATATATAAATCTCGTACACGACTTCACACACCGCTCAGACAGCTTAGAACTCCACCTCGCACCCTTTACTTAGCTTAATTATAAATAACGAACGCACACAGATTTATGTACATTCTTGTTACTGCTTATAGATACACTGGCTCTATAATTTATGCTTCTACCTCTGCGCACAGACCTCTCTAATCATTGTTAAACACACATGCATACACACACAAATACGAAACAAAAACACGCAAGCACACAACTATACATCCACATTTTTTTCTCTTTCACTCCCACCTCTCTCTCTAGCAACACTGTTCTTTCATTCTATCACTTAATTTCCGTCTTTCATCCCCCTTCTCCACTGCATCACTTCCGGTCGTTCCTCGCTTTTGCATAGGGCTACCACGGGTAATTATACACCGTTTCCGTAAATTACTGGACTACATTAATGCTTATGAATCTTTCCTATCTGTTGTTTTACTGACATAGCTTATCAATACGATTTTTTTCTTTTATATATTTGTACTGTTTTTTGTTTGTTTGTTTTATAATTCGTTTTTTTGTTTGTTTTGTTTTGATAAATCACAATTTTTGATAAACCGAATTAACGCGGCAGTCATTTTCTAAAACATTACTCTTTCATTTTCTTTCTATCTCTCCCTCTTTCACTTTCTCTACAATCACACTCATCCACGTACGTGCACACATTTATATATGCGCACACATTCATCCCGACACACACACGCACAAACACACAAACTCATGAATACACTCACACACACAGGTGTATGTATGCATGTATGTATGTATGTATATGTGTGTGTATAGATAGATAGATAGATAGATAGATAGATAGATAGATCAAAACAGCTTGATTCAAATTCGTTGGGACTCAGAGTTTCAAGCGTGATGCTAATCTTCAGCCATTTTGAATTTGAATGAATGAAGTTGATTGTTATTACCGTATGGTGGGCTGCGATTGGTCGAGGAAAGTCACGTGGTGCCGTGGTTTGATGCTGGTACAACCGTATATTAGTGACGACAGTTAGTTAGAAAACACCACATGGTGAACCGGAAATAGACCACGTAGTGGACCGGAAATCGACCGCGTGGTGGACAGGAAATCGGCCAGGTTGTTGGAGGGGAGGTAGGAAGGAGCGGTATGCGCAAGTATGTAGCTGTATATGATGGGTGTGTGGACTCGCTTATATGATTTTGCGTGCATGTCTGTATAGATGTATGTGCATACACGCAAACATACACACACACACACACACATACATACGCACAGAGATTGTGTCTCTCTCTCCCGTTTAGTCTCTCTGTCATTTTTATTTCTGTCCCACTTTGGGTATGATTTGTAGTAAAGAAAAAGAAAGTGAAAGAAAGAAAGAGAGAGGAAGAGAGAGAGTGAAAGAAAGAGACAGGGGGTATTTAGTACAAATGTCAAGCAAAATGTATGTGACATGAGAGAGTTGAAACAAGAGCACTGTTTTCTTCATCAGCCGTAGACTGCACTACCACGGTTTCTGTACATTTAACAACAGGATCGCTCTTTTCAATATGCAGGCAGATTTAGAAGAAAAAATATCTTACTAGGCAATGTTGTGGAGAAGGGAGAACGGCAATAGAAGATTAAGGCAACAGAAAGTGAGGGAAGTCTGTTTACGGTATCACAAGGCAAATTTAAAGCAGAGGGAAATTTACGCAAGATATTTCGCAAGAGTGTGTGTGCGTGTGTGTGCGTGGAGAGTGAGTGAGAGAGAGAGAGCGAGGAGCGGAGAAAGAGGAAGAAGGAGAGAGAGGGAAGAAAGAAGAAGGAGCGAGAGAAGGGAGAAAGAGAGAGAAGAAGAAGAAGAAGAAGAGAGAGAGAAATGTTAGGACATGTGAACCGTTAGGAATCTTTAGGACATGTGAAAGCAGGTATATAGAACACTAATTGACTCTCTTCAGTTGTAAACGGCATTTCCACGTTTTGTGTACATTAAACAACTGCATCGCTACTGCATCAGTATGCATGTAGATTCGAAGAAATGTTTTACAAGGAAATCATATAGAGAAGAATAGATTACAACAGAAGATTAGTACGAGAGAACATTGCAAAGTCTGTTTACTCTTTCAGGAGCCAAGGTTGTATAAAAGCATAAAAAAATTATTTACGAAATATATTGAGTATAGCACATTTTGCGCGTGTGTTTGCATGATAGCGTATGTGCGCACGCATACACAAATTGTTGACTCTGAGCAGACAAAGTTCGCTTTGCAACTATTGTGGTTGAGAAGATTGCTTCCTAACCATGTGGTCTTAATTCATATCGACTGCATAGCACCCCGAGCAAGTGCAAATACACCGAGTCAGTTCGAAGCTCTCTCTACCTAGACATTTCGGAGTAGTTATTTGAACTGACAACGAGTTCATATTTATACACATCTCTGTTTAGCGCTTCTTTTATTCTTCTTTTATTACGGCCGAGCCGTTGATTAGCGCAACCAGTTACAGTACACTGACTGGAATATACGAGAAATTTATTTCTTTGTCAGTTAGCAGCGCTTCCCCTCTTCAGTATCTGAGGCTGAAAAGGAGACAACTACTCCAAAATGTATGCATCTATTAGTCTGGATAGGGGGCGCTTCGAACTGCCTTTGTGCGTTTACATTAAGTTTTCTGCATCAACCGTAGACTGCATTTCTACGGTTTCTGTACATTTAACAACAGTGACTGGCTTTTGGTACAGGTTTTTCATATGGCCGAAGCATATTGGAACTAGTAACAAGTTGATATACATACATAAGCACACACACACACACACACACACACACACACACACACACACACACGTGATCTGAATGTTATTTGGCTGTTATTACTAAAAGGTCAAGCGACTATATGACAGGATCCTTCGTTATTTCCTTGGGCACGGAGAGAGGTCAGAGTCAGTTTGTACCTCATGTCTCTTTTCAGAATTATTTGTAATCCTGATAATGTTATCGCTTTCATGTCTGCAAAAGACAGCATTTGCTGCAGCTGAGCTCTCTTCTCTACAGCAAATAATGCCCCTCAGCATCGTTATCGTTATCTGAACCTCATACAACCACGACTGATTTCAAACTTCGGCCTCATTCCTTACGTAGCCTAAATATCATCTGTCTACATCTTCATTGATTTTAATATTTTCATTAAACGCTGTAAATATTAAAAGAACACTTTCCGAACTATTGCAGCCATCTTGTGTTCTTGTCATGAATAATTCAAAAGGCCAAACATAAGAGTCAGCAAAGACACGGTAAATGTGTTGTACATGATACGACTGCTATATGGTAAGAAACTGCTCTCTTCTTTTTTTTTTTTTACTATAACCTTGTAAAAGTATTAATTTCTTGCCCTCACCTTACTAAGGGATCCATCATAAATGACATTTTCACCTTGCTTCCTATGCATTACTTGTGGTTGAGAAATAGTTGGTGTGTAAGAGTGAAGTGTCAGACTGTTCATGTTTAGGTTTTCGTCGTAGGGCACTAGGTTTCTTCGTTTAATCGTCATAAATATACATTCGGATGCCAGTGAGGTATAGGGTGATGCGATCCAATTACTTATTGATGTGCGTATGCATGTGTGTGTATGCGTGTGCATGTGTGCGCGGGCACGCGTGCTTGTGTGTGTGTGTGTGGGTGTGCGTAGTATGTATGTACGGAGAGATGGGTGGATGCATCAATACTTTTATCTGAGTACGCATGTATTTATCTCTGTCTGCCGTTTGTCTGCCTTTCGTTCTCTGTCTGTTCCTAATTTTGTCTATGTATGCATACGTGTATGTGTAAATATAAGTAAGTATATATGTAAATACATATGTATCGTATGTATACGTGTATATATATATATATATGTAAATGTGTGTGTGTGTGTGTATATATATATATACGCACATTCATGTATATATATACATGTATTTAGTCATATGTATATATATGATGAATGGTATGTATATCTATAAATATGTGTATGTGTGTATATATTCTGATTATATGTCTGTGCACACGTTTGAATGTGGTGTGTGCCAGAGGGTTTGCAAATCCAATGGGGGTCTTAAAAGACATGTTAGGATCCACAATGAGCAGAACTTACTTGCAGGTATTGGTAGTGCAAATCAGAGGTGCAATCTGTGTGGGTGTTTTTTCAAAACACTGTCTGGTTTAAAAAGCCACATCAGACGCCATGAAAGGGCTAAGGTGTAGGTGCAGGAGGTGGTCAAACTCTGTTTAAGGAGTAGACAACCACCATGTATGTGTATATATGTATGGGTTGCTATTTGTGTGTTTATGTGTATATATATGTGTGTATATCTATCTACATCCATCCGTGTATCTTTGTGTGTGCTTGTGTGTCTTTGTGTTTGTGTTTTTCCCACCACCGCTTGACAATCGATGTTGGTTTGTTTACGTCTCCGTAACTTAGCGATTCGGCAACAGAGACCGACAGAATAAATACCAGGTTTAGAAAAAAATCCTGGAGTCAATTTGCTCCGAAACTTATTTTCTAGAAACTTCAAGGTTTCCAGAATGGCTGCAGCCTAATGACAGAAAGAAGTAAAACATAAGATGACATTTATATTAATATGCATGAACATATATATACATATATAAATATAGGTTATGTTTAAAATTAATGATTAGATAGGAATCTTTAAAATGCAGTATCCAAACCTTCTTTTGGGTATGTCCGTAGCAGTGTGACTTGAGAGCGCGTTCACATACGACTACCAGGGGTCATCCGCAGTACTGCAGTTGCCGAAACGATCGTCGTGCTAAATAAAGCTTGCAGTACACTCTGTCATCCCTATGAATTATTAAATACACATACACACACACACACACACACACACACACACACACACACACACACACACA
>NC_068997.1:16632846-16634048 GCF_001194135.2 Octopus bimaculoides
TGATAAATAATATAAATGAATTAAAAAAAAAAAAGGCAAATAGTCAATATAAAAATAAATAAGCGGTTGGAGGTAATGGTATGTTGAGGTGTGTGTGTGTGTGTGTAGGGCTGAAAGAAGAACAATGGTTTGAATGTTTTAGAAAGTTGTCGGTAGCATAGAATTGTATGTAAATGTGTGAAGGCGCTTATGTAAGTGCGTGGACGTCTGTGTGTGTGTGCAAAGACACACATATTTATGCACATGCAAACACATAAATATATAAATTCACGTGTGTATGTGTATATATATATATATATATATATATATATATATATATATATAGAGAGAGAGAGAGAGAGAGAGAGAGAGAGAGATAGAGAGAAAGAGAGAGAGAGAGATACATACACACAAACACAGGCATAAAATGAAGAGATGAGCCACCTATATGACCATACAACTTACAATAATTATAGAAATATTATTATCACCATCTATCGTCATCATCATAACCATCACCATCATTTTCATTATTATTGTTAATAGAAGTAGTAATAGCAGCAGGGACAGTAATAACAGAAACAACAACTACAATAAATGTAGGGGGACAGAGACAAGAATCTATTCCTCTAAGTCCGGATCTTTTGCCTTCCACCTTCAAAGCGAACAGCAGCTCACCTTCTTCCTGAAAACTTCAAACCCTTTATGGTTGATATACCTACCTTTAATTTACGCAACTCGAACCACAATACTAGCATCCTACTGCCCACTCCAGAAATATACACTAGTAACTCTTCACTGTCCTTTCCTTTTCTCTACCGTCCGACCTTAAGCTCTCTTCTTCAAAAAGAACACTTTTGTTCTCTCTGCCTTCTTCTACCAGTTATTTCTTATCACTGCAGTACATGCGTGATTTTCACCACCCAACTCCACTTATTTTTATCTTCTTCGATATACCCTCTTGAATATCTAACACATTGTACTTTCACAATTCTGTTACCTCTTCAGCCTTTTTCGCTCTGAAGAAGTACTAACATCCGAAACGCCTGACAATGCAAGCGTCAAACTAATACGCATTTTTCCCATTTAAATTACACGCTCACGCATATGCCTTACCCTGACGGAATTTAGATGTATACGTAAACACACACACATGTGTTTGTATACACGTATGTTATACATATATGTATTAACAAATGCATATATATATATATATATATATA
>NC_068997.1:16635055-16638888 GCF_001194135.2 Octopus bimaculoides
AAAAAAAAAAAAAAAAAAAAAAAAGACCCCCAAAAAGTTCCGATTCAATGAGCTAAAGAAAGCGCTTGTACGTGGTTATTTAAATTTCAAGAAACAGCAGTCAATTCTCCCTCAAATAGCAACATAGTGATGCAGAAAAAGAGAAAAACATAGAAGAAAAGAAAGAAAAAGAAATGTGTATTGAAATGTTGTCTTGAATATATATATATCCTTTTTATCTGTCTTCTACTTGTTTCAGTCATTGGACTGCGGCCATGCTGGAGCACCACTTTGACCTTTGTACTTACTTTTAAGCCGGATACTTGTTCTATTTGTTGCCTTTCGTAGAACTGTTATGTTACAGAGACGTAAACAAAACAGCACCAGATATCAAGCAGCGGTGGGGTACAAGCACAAACGCACATACACACACACGCACGCATGCACACACACACACGAGCGCGCGCGCGAACGCACGCACACACGTACACACATGCATGACGAGATTCTTTCAGTTTCCCTCTCTACCAAATCAACTCACAAGGCACGAAATTTTTGGAGAGGCGGCCACTCGATTAGATCGACCCTAGTACGCAACTGGTACTTAATTTATCGACCCCGAAGGGATGAAAGGTTAAGTCGACCTGGGCGGAATTTGAACTCAGAACGTAAAGACAGACGAAATACCCCTAAGCATTTCGCCCGGCGTGCTAACGATTCTGCCAGCTCGCCGCCATTTTATTTTTCGATTTAGTTCTAATAAGTGTTAAGCAGAATTTTCCAATGTTCTTCGCGAGAAAGATGTGTGTCAGCTTAAATTTCAGTTTTTTTACTTTATTTGCTCTCCTAATGATAATTTTATTTTTATGCTCTCAAACTTAAGCGAGCGAGATAGTCGCTGAACTTCTTTCCCTCTCTGTTGGAAATGTTGCTTCAATGTTACAATCCAAGTCTGGTACGATGTTAACATAAGATCTAAGACCACAGCCGCCCTCCTTGCCGTGGGAAACCTAATCTGTTTACACCCTCTCGTTGTTGAAATATCTAGTGTGTGTATGCGTGTACGCATACGCATGTATATACACATGTACACTTACATACATATACATATATGTATATATATATATGCGTGTATATATATACATATACGTCTGCGTGCCCATGTGTGTGTCTTTATATATGCATACATGTATATATATATATATATATATATATATATATATATATATATATATATATATATATATATATATATATATATATATATATATATATTATATATATGTTTAAATGTATATATACATATGTGCCTGTGTGAATACGTGTTTCTATATATACATGTTTACAGTACTGTAGTAATGATCTCTTAATGGTCGTGTAACTAATAGGCTTATGCAAATTAGATCACATATACACGAATAAACATATATAAATACGTATGCACATGCATACGCACATTTATGTATGTGTGTAAAAGAATACGAATTTTAAAGCAAAAATCTAGTATTATGAACAGGGTAAAATGCCCCTTCGGTCATGAACGATAATGGGATTGCACCTAGAAAGTTCCCCTCCGCGGCACAAGTCCGGTCAAAACTGTTGTTTATGGAAGACCATCTGTCACCCCTGCATACCAGCCCCACCTCTCTACGCCACCGATGTTATTCAGGAGAAAGGCAAATGCTGATACAGCTTGGCACCAGTAATGTCGCAGCTAATATCTACATCTGAGTGAACTGGAGCAACGTGAAATAAAGTGTCTTGCTCAAGAGCACAATACGCAGCCCGGTCCTGGAATTGAACTCTCTACCTCATGTGTATGAGCCCAAAGCTGTAAACACTGAGGTATGTGCTTTTATGTATACATATACATACACATGTGTGGAGGCGCAATGGCCCAGTGGTTAGGGCAGCGGACTCGCGGTCATAGAAATCGTGGTTTCGATTCCCAGACCGGGCGTTGTGAGTGTTTATTGAGCGAAAGCACCTAAAGCTCCACGAGGCTCCGGCAGGGGATGGTGGCGAAACCTGCTGTACTCTTTCACCACAACTTTCTCTTACTTCCTGTTTCTGTTGTGCCTGTAATTCAAAGGGTCAGCCTTGTCACACTCTCTGTCACGCTGAATATCCCCGAGAACTACGTTAAGGGTACACGTTTCTGTGGAGTGCTCAGCCACTTGGACGTTAATTTCACGAGCAGGCTGTTCCGTTGATCGGATCAACTGGAACCCTCGACGTCGTAAGCAACGGAGTGCCAACAACAACCACATACACAAGTGATACGAATTTTATAGCGAAAATCATCGTATTATGAACAGCAAAAACAGCAACGAGCTTACGATGGAGTTTTAATATAATCATTAAACCTCTTAGAAATATGACCAAAGAATCTCAAGCTCAACCTGTTCATAACTGCAGCTAAAGAAAGCGTGAATGTGATCGCTCGCTCTGGTTAGCATTAATGCCCAATCGGTAAGATTCAACGTGGTTGTTTTATGTGATTCAATTCGTTAACAGTTAGCCAATGGGAGAGCTTCTATGCCGGTCAAATGTTAGCAGCGGTATATTGTGATGGAGACCCTATATATCTAGGTTAAGATGTTAGCAATAGCACCCAGTGAGATAGATTTTATGTAGATCAACTTGTTAACAACAGTAACTCTTCCTCCCCCCCCCCCACCAAATTTATCTCTGAACGACCTAAAAAAATGGTAAAGCGGCTGTTGAAAACGTTTGTACACCAGGGTGTTTGGAGAGGATTTGTCGGGAATATGGACGGAATCCTGTTACAAAGAAGAAACATTACCTCACAGAGCGCGATAGAGAGAGAGAAAGAGAAGGGGTGATGAAAAGAGTGAGAAAGCCTGGAGAGAAAAAGCAACAGCGATACTAATAACAACAACAATATATTCTGCAAGACAACAAAAAGGAACAAAACAAAATATACAGACATACAAAATGCTACCATTTGCGTTAAAAACGAAAACGTCACTAACAACAACAACAACAGCAACAACAAAAGTAGCAACAACAAAAGTAACAAAACAACAACAACATCAGGAGCAACAGCAGCCGCAACATCAACAGCAGCAACAATAACACTATCAATACAAACAGTAAAAACCACAACAGCAGCGTCAATGATAATCCTTTCCACTGGAGACACACAGCCCCAAATTTGTTGGGTGGGGACTAGTCGATTATATCGATCCCAGTATTTCACTGGTACTTAAATTATAGACCCCGAAAGGATGAAAGGCAAAGTAGACCTCGGCGGAATTTGAACTCGGAACTTAGCGACGAGTGAAATACGACTAAGCATTTCGTACAGCGCGCTAAGGATTCTTATTTCTTTTATTGCCCACAAGGGGCTAAACATAGAGGGGACAAACAAGGACAGACAAAGGGATTAAGTCGATTACATCGACCCCAGTGCATAACTGGTACTTAATTTATAGACCCCGAAAGGATGAAAGGCAAAGTCGACCTCGGCGGAATTTGAACTCGGAACGTAGCGACGAGTGAAATACCACTAAGCATTTCGTCCAGCGCGCTAATGATTCTGCCAGCTCACCGCCTTAGCAGCAGCAATAATGGTCATAGGCGCAGGCGTGGCTGTGTGGTAATAAGCTTGCTTCCCAACCACATGGTTCCGGGTTCAGTCCCTCTGCATGGCACCTTGGGCAAGTGTCCTCTGCTATAGCCTCGGGCTGACCAAAGCCTTGTGAGTGGATTTGGCAAACGGAAACTGAGATAAATCTGTCGTCATATATATGTATCTGTCTGTCTGTCTGTTTATAAATGTATGCCTGCTCCCTCTCTCTCTGAGTCTGAGTACGTGTGTGTGTGTGTGT
>NC_068997.1:16639646-16642865 GCF_001194135.2 Octopus bimaculoides
CGAGAGATATTTTATTTCAGTTGAATCTGATGTCAGAAAGTACTTTTTTTCCCCAAGATATTTTGTTTTCTGTCTGTCTGTCTGTTTATAAATGTATGCCTGCTCCCTCTCTCTCTGAGTCTGAGTACGTGTGTGTGTGTGTGTGTGTGTGTGTGTGTATGTATTTATGTTTACATGTGAGTATACACACACACACACGCACGCACATCTCTCTTTCTCTCTCTCACTCTCTATAAATATATATATATATATTAAGCACACACAAATACAATATGACGCACACGCACGTATGTGCACACACCAACACAAATGCATGTGTATGTGTATGTGTATGTGTATGTATGTTTATATATCTCTCGCAGCCTCACTATCTCTGACCTCTCTCCCTTTGAAGATAAATATGTACATGTAATGTATACATAAGTTTATTCATAGATGTATACATGAATGTATGCACACAAACATACATGCAAACACACACATATATGTATATGCATGTATGTATATATATATATATATATATATACATACATACACACACACACATCACATATAAATATATTCTTTTACATGTTTCAATCATTTTGATTGTGGCTACGCTGGAGCACCACCATTTAGTCAAAGGAATCGCCCCCTGGACTTATTCTTTGTACGTCTGGTATTTATTTTATCCGTCTCCTATGCCGAACAGCTGAGTTACGGGGACGTAAACCCACTAGCATCGGTTGTCAAACACACGAATATATACATACATACATACAAACACACATTAACAGCCATATCAAGAACAAAACTTATATATACTAGATTATCTCTCTCTCTCAATAAATCAATCAATCGATCTATCTGTTTGTCTCACCGTTCATCCGGCTGTTCGTCTGTCTGCCTGTCTATGAATCTATTTGTCTGTCTATTTGTCTGCCAGTCAGTCTGTCTATCTATCTATCTATCGTATATATATATATATATATATATATATATATATATATATATATATATATATATATATATGTATATATACATGTATGTATATGTATGTATACACACATACATTTGTATATATGTATACACACACACACACACACACACTCACGCATATAACGATGACTGTATTTTTCCAGGGTGAGAACTCTTCTGGCTTGTGTAATGGCGTACATGACCTCATAGTAACAAATCTGTTTACACCGACTTGCCGAATTTAATGGTTTCTATTACCTCTGTGAATCTGCATGAGGTTTTCACATTGAACCTTTATAGGGGTTGAAGGTGCTGGTGGGGGATGTGTGGCCGTGGTGATGGTGGGTCTCTCATTGAATTCAACGCTTGTGGAACTGAAAGCCAGAAGTTTGTACGTCGGACACAGAGACTTTTAAAACAGGTTGTGATTTACGGCTGCACGCGTCCAGAAAACGTTCAACTCACTCGCTAGCTGTATCCCTCTTACTCTCACCTTCTCCCTATCTTACCTTCCCTCTCTATTCCTCTCTCTCTCTCTCTCTCTCCCCACACTTTCTTTCTCCCTCTCTCCCTCTATCTTATTTTCTCTCTCTTTGTTCCTGTCTCACTCTTTCCTTTTTCTCTTTCTCTCTCTTTCTTTCTTTCTCTCACTACACACACACACACTCATATATATAAAGTCTGTCATACCGGCCATGACGAAGGGAAATAACCCTGAAACTCGAGTCGCCTTTATATATTTATATTTATATATTTCTATATTTGATCCTTTATATTGAACACTCAATATTTCATCTACATTCAATACTTTCTTTCATGGTGCCATTTATTTTATTTTATTTTATATTGTATATTATATTATATATTGTATATTCCATATTCTATACCCCACATTAGTTCTGCAGGAATATAAATAAAACATAAAAAACAGACAGTGTTGGAACTCTTTTAAACAAAATAATATATGCCTCTATACACAATCATACAAAAAACCCCACCTTTTTTGTATTTATTTTTACTCGCATATATATATATATACACACACACACACGTTAATATACATATACACATGTATACATATACAAATATATGTGCACCTTTGCATGTTTCTGTCTCTGTGTGAGTTTGTGCGTAGGGAGACAAGTGAGGAGAGAGAAAGAGAGATAGAGAGAGGATATATATATGTGTGTATATATATATATATATATATATATATATATATATATATATATATATATATATACATACATACACACACACACATATATACATACATACATACATATATATATATATACATATACAGATGTATGTGTGTGTGTGTGTATATATATATGTGTGCGTGTGTTTGTGTGTTCATATACATCTACGTTTATGTGTATATGTTTGCGTATGTATATGTACATAAATTCCTATATTGAGATATATGCATATGACATAAAAACACAAGCGCATGTATACACTCACACTCACACACACACACACACATATATATATAAACGTGTATATATTATGTAATCGTGTAATATACATGTATTATACATACACACACTTATATACTTACGTACAATGAAAGAAAACACGATAGAGAGAAAGAAGGCGAAGGAGAGTAGAGAGAGAGACGAAAAGAGGGATACAGAATAGAGAGAGTGTGGAGTGTAGGAGAGAGTGTGTGAGTATAAGTGAGACAAAGAAAAAGAGGTTGGAGTAACGGATACGAAAGGCCTAAGAACACGGTGTGCACTTGTCGAAGAGACAGCATATGCTTCGCATATGTGATTTATGCCGGAGTCTATTTAATATGTTCATGTCAAGAAACGTTGATAGTGTTGAAATATCGCTAGTGCAATACACAACCACTATAGCTTTGGTGGTAATAAGTTTGCTCCCTAACCACATAGTTCCGAGTTCAGTCCCATTGTGTGACATCTTGGGCAAGTGTCTTCTTATTTCTTATTTCTGTATTGCCCACAAGGGGCTAAACGTAGAAGGGACAAACAAGGACAGGCAAAGGGATTAAGTCGATTACATCGACCCCAGTGCGTAACTGGTACTTAATTTATCGACCCCGAAAGGATGAAAGGCAAAGTTGACCTCGGCGGAATTTGAACTCAGAGCGTAAAGACAGACGAAATAACCACTAAACATTTCGCCTGGCATGCTAGCGTTTCTTATTTCCTTATTGCCCACAAGGGACTAAACATAGAGGGGGACAAACAAGGACAGACAAAGGGATTAAGTCGATTACATCGACCCCAGTGC
>NC_068997.1:16648509-16649649 GCF_001194135.2 Octopus bimaculoides
GTTAATAAAAGAGTAGTTATTATAAATAATAACTCTAATAACCAGCAATTTTCACCAGGAACACATGTACGACGCGTAACCAACAAACTCACAGAGACGAAATACCGCTAAGCATTTCGCCCGGCGTGCCAACGCTTCTGGCAGCTCGTCACAAGTGTCTTCTGCTCCAGTCTCCTCGGTCAGTAGATTTGGTAGACGGCAAATCAAAGAAGCTCGCAGTATAAACACACACACACACACACACACACACACACACACACACATGTATATATATATATATTAGAACTACTTTGATTGTTACGAGATAGCGGCTTTCTGCCGCTTCTCTGTTTACACATATTGTGAGGAGGGACGATTGACTGCTATCTCTAGCAGGCAGGTATCCAGTACTGATGACGGGTAAAGGGCGGTGAGCTGGCAGAATCGTTAGCACATCGGGCGAAATGCTTAGCGGTATTTCGTCGGTCGTTACGTTCTGAGTTCAAATTCCGCCGAGGTCAACTTTGCCTTTCATCCATTCGGGGTCGATTAAACAAGTACCAGTTACGCACTGAGGTCGATGTATCGACTTAATATCTTTCTTTGTCTTTGTTTGTCCCTTCTATATTTAGCCCCCTGTGGGCAATAAATAAATAAATATATCGGACACAGGATGTATGTCGTTAACCTGCTGGAAAAGATGTTTTTCCTGGGGTTAAAAAATAGTAACATAGTTCTTTATAGAACAGCCATGTTATAGTGGCAAAAAAAAAATGTTACCGTCTAGTATTGTTACAACTTATATCTCGTTTAGAGATTTTAGAACTAACATTAATAAACTGTAAACTGACACAGAAAAGCGCCAAATCCTCATCTATTATCGGCCAAAGTATCAGCACAATGGTACGAACCTGCGTTGGTCTCTGGACCGGTAAGTGATGAGGATTAAGCCACCTTCTTTGTGTGTTTTGTGTTTGTCTGCGCATTTATTGTCTTTTTAAACTTATTATTTAATGGAACACCTCGTACTGTCTCGTATTTTGTTTACAGTAAGTGTTTATGCTAGCAGAGACAACCGGCGTCGCTCGGGATTAAAATGGTACAGTTTATTTATATTTATATACATATATATATATATATATATATATATATATATATATA
>NC_068997.1:16650586-16655530 GCF_001194135.2 Octopus bimaculoides
GTAAATGCCACAATAATTATTACAGAGAGACAAAGAATTTTATGTCTTACCTTGCAGCTTCTGCGATAATTATCCTCCGGTAATGGAATTTTGTATTGACACTGGCCAACTCACACTTCGCGCATGTCAGTCGTCCACAAAGTATATAAAACAAGGAGAGACAAAAATAAAATAACACGTGTCAAAAAATTTTTTTTTTTCTAAAAATGACGTTAACTGCTCCAATATTAAACTATTTTCTTTAGCCTTACACAGCGAAAGCTTATAAGCTTAGAACTTATATATATATATATATATATTCTTTTATTTGTTTCAGTCGTTTGGCTGCAGTCATGCTGGAGCACCGCCTTGAGGGGTTTTAGTCGAACAAATCGACTCCAGGAGTTACTTTCTAAGCCCCTTCTTATTTCATCTGACCCTTTTCCTGAACCGTTAAGTTACGGGGACATAAACACACCAACACAAGTTGTCAAGCGGTGATGGGGTGGGGGACAAGCAGAGACACAAATACGCACACATAAAGATATCTACGTATATATATACGGCAGGCTTCTTTCAGTTTCCGTCTATCATTCCACTCACAAGGCTTTGGTCGGCCCGAGGCTATAGTAGAAGACACTTGAGTGAGACAAGAAAAAAAAAAAGAGCATGAAGTAGAATATACGAAAGGCCTAATAACACAGTGTGCACTTGACGAATAGACAGCTTATGCTTTAGAAGACACTTGCCGAAGGTGCCATGCAGTGGGACTGAAACCAAAACCATGTGGTTGGGAAGCAAGCTTCTTCCCACACAGCCAACCTTACGCACACATACACACACACATATATTTCTCTGTCTCTCTCTCTCCCTATCAATCTATCTATATTTCTATATACACACGCACATGCGTAGACGAAGTAACGTCATGGCCTTTTTAAGTTGTTGTCTTTCTTAAGCATTTTCATTCTCCTTCCGCACTCCTTATCTTTTTTTTCTCCTCCCCACCCGCCACCTTCTATTTTATCGTTTATCAATGTGTACTCGACCTCTTTAACTAGTTTCCATCAAGCGCAGACCTTTACTTCGTCTAATTGACCGTGCAACTGAGGGACCAGCCGGAAAGCGCTCCCTGCTGTTCTTTTCATGATCTTCAAATCTCCGCATGAAAAGCTCTTCCCTTCAACTTGCCAGTTAGCCAGAGAGCTAGTTACTACTGGAGCAATCAATCTTACCTGCACTTCCGCCTTTTGTTGCCAATGTTCTTTTAGCTGCTACTTCTGCCCTGTTAAGTCTTTTGTGGTCGGTTGGCATCAGCAAAACGGACGAACACACACACATACATATATAAAAATAGATAAACAAATAAATACACACACACACACACACACACACACATATATATATACATACAAATATGAACACACGCTTACACTTATGCAAACGTATGCGTGTGTATATATATATATATATATACGTAGACACACGTACATACGAAAGCACACATGAGGTTGCATATACGCTCACGTAAGTGTGTGTTTTACATTTGGGATCACATGTACGTTGAAACTGCAATCAAAGTGAAAGGGAACTCAATACATGGTTAGAGTTGTTATTTAATAAAGCATTAAGTAACGGAATGCTTAGCGGTATTTCGTCTGCCGCTACGTTCTGAGTTCAAATTCCGCCCAGGTCGACTTTGCCTTTCATCCTTTCGGGATCGATTAAATAAGTACCAGTTACGCACTGGGATCGATGTAATCGACTTAATCCCTTTGTTTGTCTCCTCTATATTTAGACCCTGTGGGAAATAAAGAAATAAATATATTATTAGAAAGAAATATTATATGTAATATTAGAAGGAAAAATTATATGTACACGGTCAGCCTTCACACAGTTTCCACCTACCAAATTTATTCCCAAGACACGGGTCAGCCTGGAGTTATAATAGAAAACACTTCCTTAAGGTGCGGCGTAGAGGGATTGAACCCATAACCACACAGCCATGCTTGCGACAGTACTTAACATACGAAATATCCTTTGAGTTATATAAAATCGATGAGTGTTGATACTCAGTCATGTTACTGAATTGTTTTTGTGGTGGTCAGTATTCGATCTGGACTCGAGTATTTTTATTGAACTCGTTTGAGTCGCAGCAAAGCAAGTCATATCCAAATAGCAGCAGCAGCAGCAGCAGCAGCAGCAACTGCGGCAGTAATGGTCTTAGTAACAAGCTGTATCTGTATCAATTAATTTAATCACCTTAATCACCTTAATCATCGACAACGTCGTCGTCGATGCCAGTGTCATTGAACCATTCGCCTTCATTAAGATCATCATCATCATGATTACAGTAATGATGCTGATGATCATGATAATAATATTAATAATAATAATAATAATATTAATAATAATAATAATAATAATAATGATAATAATACTCATCATCATCCTCGTCATCGTTACAGTAATAATGGTAATGATTATAGTAATGGTGATGATGATGATGATGATGATAATAATAATAATAATAATAATAATAATAATAATAATAATAATAATAATAGCAATCATCATCATCATCATCATCATCATCATCATAGTGATTATCATGGCTCCAGTTGAGAGATTCTCATCACGATCATAGTGATGACGACTGTGAATGATAATTAACAATCGTTAATCAATCGAAAAAAATTAAAATTAAAAATAAAACAATAAAAAATAAATTTAAAAAAAAAATAGAAAATTTATTTTAAAAAATTCAAAATAAAAACTCCTCCACTCCACCTCCACTCTACCCCTCTCGCCGTTCTTTTATTTCACCTGAAATATGACTTATTTTAGGGGATTGCCTTTATAAATTTATAAATGCAAAAAAAAAAGAAAAAATATATATATATAAAATAACATAAATCAAAGTAACCCCCCAACCTCCCCACGTCTCTCTCTCTCCTTTTCCCCCTATTCCCCCTCCCTTTCTCTTGCCGCTCCAAATGAAATTAGTTCTTTGATTAGCTAGTTCATTAGATGATCGTTTCTGTAAGTTTAATTAAAACCTTCAATGAAGAACGATCGCATTGTTTATTGATTGGCCCTGTAAAGTAGTGTTCCCTACATCCTGTTAATTGATGAACTTTGACATGATCTTCCCGAATTAATGCGCGCTTGCTCATGCAGACCTCATTAAAAATCTGCAAACAAAATGACGCACTTATTGGATAATGGTGATCGCTTCACGCACACACTCACACACACACACACATACACGCACATACATTCACACATACACACATGCACATACATACATATATATATATATATGTGTGTATATATACAATCAGTTATTTTCACTCCAACGTTTTGTTTTGTTTTCTAATCTTTGTATGCATATGTGTGTATAATTATTGTTTGTGTTTGTTTGTATGTTTGCATATATATATATATATATGTATATGAGTGCGTGTAATTGTGTGTGTGTGTGTGTGCGATTGTCTGTGATGACCTCCTTTTCAAAGTGATGAAACGAACCCTCTCGTGCCATCTCTCTTTGCCTTTGACCTCTTTCTGCGAATCACTCTTTCGTCCCCTCGTTCCCTCGTTCAGGAATATAGCTTAATTGAGAATGGATGTCATGTGGAACAGTTGAAACAAAACAACAGCAACAACAACAACAACAACAACAACATCAACAATGAATAGAAATAAAAATTATAAAATAAAGATAAAAAGAAATAAAAGCTTTAATAAAAGTATCGTTATAGAGGAGAAAGGAGTGCTTGCAAGAAAATTTTTGCCGAAATTTTCCAGCGAACACCGGAAGTAGGAAGTTCATTGGTGAAGAGGAAAGTAAAATAATAAATACATAAATAAATAAACAAATAAATATGTAAACAAAAGAAAAAACAACAACAAAAAATGATGCCCCAGGGTTATGATGACGGGAGAATGTTAAGTCTAAAGCATATAATAAATAAATAGATAAATATATTAGTTAAGTAACAAAAGACCCCCGAAAGGGGCAGTGGTGTTGCTGTTGTTATTGTTGTTGTTGGTGGTGGTGTTGGTGGAGGTTATGGGGGTGGGGATGATGATGTTGTTGTTGCGGATGGTATTCGTGATGATGTGAATGATAGGGTGAAGAAGGAGAAGGTACAATATATTTTTATTATTATTACTATTATTTTATTCGGTTTTCTTTTTTTTTTGATTCTTGCGTTTGTTTGATGATGGTGATAACGATGACGATGACGACGACGATGGGGATGGCGGCGATGGCGGTGATGGTAGTGATAGTAATGATGATGACGACGGTGATGTTGATGATGATGGTGATGATGATGATGATGATGATGGCGGTCATGGTGTTGGTGTTGATGTTGGTGATGATGATGATGATGATGATGATAATGATGGTGATGATGATGATGATGATGGCGGTCATGGTGTTGGTGTTGATGATGATGATGATGGTGATGATGATGACGACGATGCTGCTGATGATGACGACGACGATGATTATGATGATGATGATGATTATGATGATGATGATGATGATGGTGATGGCGCTGCTGATGATGTTGTCCAAGAAATGTTATGTAAATCATCAAAAACACATACGAAGACGTTAACGAAGGAGAAATCCTTTTGAACATCATCAGTCACCGTAAAAAGGAAAGAAAGAAAAGCCCTAACCCTACTCCTCCTCTTACCCTACTAACCTTGCTATCTAACAGCTTAAGTAAGGGGAGAGAGGGAGAGAATGAGATAAAGAGTGAGTAAGAGGGAGAGAGAGGGAGGGAGAGAGAGGGAGCCAGTGCGGAAGATGGTCTGAGAAGGAAACCAGCAGGGGGGGAAGGTAGTAATTAAGCGTGTTAGAGAATAGATTAGAATGGAATGTAGAACAGAAATGAAGTAGCGTGGAAGTGGTATATGAATGAAGGAGAGGGAGAGAGAGAGAGAGAG
>NC_068997.1:16656775-16657583 GCF_001194135.2 Octopus bimaculoides
TGTGTGTGTGTGTGTGTGTGTGTGTGTGTGTGTGTGTGTGTCTGTGTATGTCGCCCCTCCCCCATCATCGCTTGACAACTGATGCTGGTGTTTTTACATCCCCCGTAACTTAGAGGTTCGGCAAAAGAGGCTGATAGAATGAGTACTAGGCTAACAAAGAATAAGACCCTGTCCAAAATGTCAACCTTATATTCCTCTCCTTTGTACTCCCATCAACCGCACCATTGTATTAATACAATAAGTTTGTAAGTTATTTGTTGCTTTTTATTATTTTACTTTTTGCTCATTTGCATTGATTTTTATGTTAATCTTGATCGTGTCTCACCTAAATATTAATTAATTAACAGCTCATTATTAATTCTTTTTTTTCCTTTTGGAACCATTCCTTGCCTAGAGCCCACCTCTTGCTTTGCGGCGCCCACCACCTAAGAAGTTTGAATAGCGCCGAATCATTTTAAAGTGTGACAGTATATAAACGTTAATAAGAAGGGTTTTGATAAGAAATCTAATTAAAACGAAATATTTCTTCCCTCGCCGACGAAATGTCTTTTCACATGTGCTATCAATTAGTTGAAGCCATTAGAGCTGCCCATCCTCATATCACATCAACCTCTTGTCTTCTTGTCATTTTCTTTTTTTAAATGTGTAATGTTTGTTTTTGTTTGTTTTCCAGAAGTGGACGCCAAGGTCATTAAGTGCAATGTCAAATAGTATTTCCACTTGAAAAAGTTTCTGCTAAGATAAAAATCAACAAATAAATAAAAAAAAAATTTAAAAAAATGAATAATTAGTGTAGTGGGGGGGGGGG
>NC_068997.1:16657624-16659702 GCF_001194135.2 Octopus bimaculoides
GGCAGAACTATAAAATAAAAAAAAAAATGAAAAAAATAAACTAAACTAAACATTTTAACAAAATTACCCAGAAAGGTCGTTAAGTGGTCTATTGAAGAATTCTGGCACCGTAAAATCAGAGTGCTTATTTTGATAGAAGTGAAGAAAGGAATGAAAAAATATGAGTGAAAAGAGCGATTACAAACTCACTAAGCAGTCGTCATTTTCACAATAGTCATCACTCAAACCAAGGATATTCAGTAAACAGCTGGATCAGGGGTTTTCAAACGGGGTCAATATGGCGCTTGAGGGTCCACATAAGATTATGTTGTTAAAATTTATCTGTAATAAATTACCTATACTTCTATAACACAGAAAATAGTTTAAGATTTTTTAAAATACGATTCCTAATAATATTTGATTATAGGATATAATAAAGATTTTTTTGAGGTTATGAGGGTCCATCTGAGTAAGGTGGGGATCAAACGGTTCCAAAGGGGTCCAAAGTGGTCCAAAGGGGTCAAAAATGGTTGGGAAACACTGAGCTAGATGGAAGATTTAGTCTCTGAGTTGATATTATCAATGTTGTTGTTTAAGACGGCGAGCTGGCAGAGTCGTTAGCACGCCGGGCGAGATGAGGAATTATGTGCGCTATTTACATTATTTACATTATTTACATTCGACGGATATTTGTCCTCATCTTGTTTGTTGGCGTAGTGGTTAAGAGCGCAGGCTACTAACCCCAAGATTCCGAGTTCGATTCCAAGCAGTGACCTGAACAACAACAACAACAATAATAATAATAATGATAATAATAATAATAATAATAATAATAATATCGAAAAATACCTTAGGAATGAGAACCCAGGTTCGAAATTTCCCCATGACACCTGAAGAAGGCTGGAGGGTATATCAGCCGAAATGTGTTAACAATAAACAAGATGAGGACAAATATCGTCGAATGTAAATAATGTAAATAATGTGTATGTGTATATATATATATATATATATATATATACGTGTGTGTGTGTGTTTTATATGTATATGTATGTATACGTGCAAATTGCAAATTGTTTGCTGAGAGAAATAGGTATATGAATCAAAGATTTTGAAAAAGCGTATATTTTAACTCCATATTCGTTATATTGAGTAGTCGACATTGTGACCTATATTCATATATGTATATATATATATGCGTCATCAATATGTTTATATGTACGTATATACGTATATATTTGTAAATAGACACACACACATATATACATACATTATATCACAAATACAGGATTTACCATGCATGCGCACACATAGACACACACACACACAGAGGCACGCACGCGCGCACACATACACAAACACAGACACACATACACACCCACACACACACAAAGAAATTGTTGATCAAGAGTTTTCTTGAAAAACCCCAGGCCGATTCATTTTCATTTCCCGCTGATTGCAACCTCGTCTTGGCAAAAGTACTAAAATCTCTTGGAAAAATCATGAAAGTCATATTTCTCATTCTCACTCTTAAATATTAAAAAAAAAAAATTACCGTTGTGGCCCAGACCTAAAGAAATCAATTAGTTTAATTGTATGGAATATGTTTCAATTTACTGGTTTATTTGCATAGCAATTAATTTGCTTATTTTTACTTTCACAACCACCTGCTAGGAATACGCGAAGCGCTATATTAAACAAATTTTTGTCAATATATATTACTCGCATTTTAAGTTTTAAAATCCAGGTCAATTACTGCTTTTGTTCTTTTTATGTTGTTCTTTCTTCTTTCTTTAGATAAAAACTTAGCAAAGAAGAACGGCTGGAGATTGGTAGAAATCGAAAGAATGATCAATAACTATAAGCATCAGCTGATGTTTTAATTTGTTGGCGCTCCGTCGCTTACGACATCGAGGGTTCCAGTTGATCCGATCAACGGAACAGCCTGCTCGTGAAATTAAGGTGCAAGCGGCTGAGCACTCCACAGACACGTGTACCCTAAACGTAGTTTTCGGGGATATTCAGCGTGACACAGTGTGACAAGGCTGGCCCTTTGAATTACAGGCACAACAGAAACAGGAAATAAGAGTGAGAAAAAGTTG
>NC_068997.1:16660012-16661862 GCF_001194135.2 Octopus bimaculoides
TAGCACGCCGGGCGAAATACTTAACGGTATTTCGTCTGTCCTTTATGTCCTGAGTTCAAATTCCGCCGATGTCGACTTTACTTTTCATCTTTTCGGGGTCGATAAATTAAGTACCAGTTGCATACTGAGGTCGATCTAATTGACTGGACCCCTCCCCCAAAATTTCGGGCCGTGTGCTTAGAGTAAAAAAGAATATTTAGTTTTATAAAGGCGACGAACTGACAGAAACGTTAGCAAGCCGGGCCAAATGCTTGGCGGTATTTCGTCTGTCTTTATATTCCGAGTTCAAATTCCGCCGAGGTCGACTTTGCCTTTCATCCGTTCGGGGTCGATAAATTAAGTACCAATTGCATACTAGGGTCGATCTAATTGACTGTTGCCCTTCTCCCAAATTTCGGGTCTTGTGCCTAGGGTAGAAAAGAATTCGAACGTCTTTGATCGTAGATCTATTGGTTATAGACGATCTGGTCTCAAAGAAGAAGAAACCACAACCAATAACAAAAACAACAATAACAACAACAAAAACGACGAAGACGATAACGACGAGAGGTGTAAAACACGCAAATCGTGTAAAAACAATGTTTAGACGAAAAAAAAACCCACAATACAAAACAAAACAATACAAAGCTCACATATGACCATAAACATTTGAACATACCACCATATTAGGTATGTGAATGATACGCATAGTTATATAAACAGGAGCTAAATTTCGTAATATATTTTCATTTACCAGTGTTTACTTCCTCATTTACACCACAAACGTATGTTTTGCGCGGGTCTAATGCCATATACGCTATAAACATTTATACAAATACCCACACGCTAACACAAACTCATATTGGTCCCCAAAACCCATTTATATGTATGTAGGTTCATCTATATATATATATATATATACACATAATTTCAATGATGGTGTTTGTGCCATTTTCGTGAATAGAATTCAAAGTTTTCGCACGTTTTTCTCTTACCGACCTCCCCCACACACTCTCCCTCTCTCTCTCTCTCTCTCTCACACACACACACACACACACACACACATATTTGTAGATGCGGGTAGGCGTGTTTGAATACGAATCGTGTGTAGGTGTGTGAACATGAGTGATGTGTGTGTGTGCATGCTTATGCTTGTATGAGTGAATGTATGAGTATGTGTGTGTGCGTGTGTGTGAATGTGTGTGTGTGTGAGTGTATACGCATGTTCATTTTGTGTATACAAGTATGTTATTTTGCTACTCAAAGAGTACGTAGAACATAACGCGATGTGGTTAAGAAAAAAAAAAAAAAATAAAAACCATATATCGGTGGCTTTCAAGGATTTGGTTATTCCAATTCAGCAGCAAGATGAAAATTAAAAGAGCAAACACAGAGTGAGAAACAATATACAAAGAACACCAGAAAGTCTCGTTCACAGTTGTCTAATGTAGTTTCGCAGCAGGAACAGACTGACAATGATTCGAGGATAATTATTCTATTTAAATAGACTATTTTCTGAATATGTTCCTTATTTCTCTGTTGTTTTTTTCTTAAATTCAGTATGAATTATTATTATTATCATTAATAATGATGATAATAATAATAATGATACTACTACTACTACTACTACTACTACTACTACTACTACTACTACTATACTACTACTACTACTAATAATAATAATAATATAGGCGCAGGAGTGGCTATGTGGTAAGTAGCTTGCTTACCAATAACATGGTTCCGGGTTCAGTGCCACTGCGTGGTACCTTGGGCGAGTGTCATTCTACTATAGCTTCGAGCCGACCAAAGCCTTGTGAGTGGATTTGGTAGACGGAAACTGAAAGAAGCCCGTCGTATATAAGTATATGCAT
>NC_068997.1:16662150-16663158 GCF_001194135.2 Octopus bimaculoides
CCGTAACTTAGCGCTTCGGCAAAAGAGATCGATAGAATAAGTGCTAGGCTTACAAAGAATAAGTCCCGGGTCGATTTATTTGACTAAATGTGGTGCTCCAGCATGGCCGCGAAATGCTTAGCAATATTTTGTCTGCCGTTACGTTCTGAGTTCAAACTCCTCCGAGGTCGACTTTGCCTTTCATCCTTTCGGGGTCGATTAAATAAGTACCAGTTGCGCACTGGGGTCGATATAATCGACTTAATCCCTTTGTCTGTCGTCCCCTCTGTGTGTAGCCCCTTGTGGGTAGTAAAGAAATAACACATACACTCACACACACGGATACTATACTACCAGACAAGGTAAGTCGGTGAGCTGGCAGAATCGTTAGCACGCCGGGCATAATGCTCAGCGGCATTTCGTCCGTCTTTACGTTCCGAGTTCAAATTCCGTCGAGGTCAACCTTGCCTTTCATCCTTTCGGGGTCGACAAATTAAGTACCAGTAAAACACTGGGGTTGATATAATCGACTAGATCTCTCCCCCCAAATTTCAGGCCCTGTTCATATAGTAGAAATGATATTACCGGACAAGGTAATGAAATTTATATGATAGACTGATGTCTTGAAGTCTGTGCATTAACATGAACACAGTATATAGAATCTGCAGGACACTTCTTCAAGAGTCGTTTGCAGCTGCATGATAGTTCGTTCTACTGTTGCCACTTCAATAAGTAACGATAGCAGAATGAGCTACTATGGACATAAGATTGCAGCATAACCTGTGTACATTTGGAATTCGAGTGACCAGTGTTACCTTATCGAGGGTGTTAGATAACACACGGATATTTTGCGATTAATAAAATCTCTGTAAACTCTGCCTCTCAAAGAAGCTCTATATTATCCAACATCAGCTTCGCTTGATAGTAGATATTTACAGCGCTTCTCTATGAGTCAACTGTAAGATCAACAAAGCTAGACAGGGGGAACGAGAGAGAGAGAGAGAGAGAGAGAGAGAGAGAGAGAGAGAG
>NC_068997.1:16663168-16664488 GCF_001194135.2 Octopus bimaculoides
AGAGAGAGAGAGAGAGAGAGAGAGAGAGAGAGAGAGAGCTAAAACAAAATCAAATGACAAGGTCTATTTTGTGAGATCCTGGACTACTAGGTGTATCCATTTTGTTTTTAATATTCCGTTTCAGATTTGCGTTCAGACGAACGTCTAACTAGGTGGAAAGTTAATCATTGACAATGTAAAAGTTATTAATTCGTACTGTATGTATCGAATGTTTTTTTCTCATCCGAATGTCTAACAATTTTCTATGTCACTCTGTGTCTTTCTTTCTCTTTTCTCTCTCTCTCTCTTATATATATATGTATACGTGTGTATCTACATACGAATGTATTTATATGTGTATAATTATGCGTAAACATATATGCATATACTTATATACATATATTGTTATACACATACACATGCACACGTATGTATCAGGGATGTATATGTAGAAGAGGTTTATGCCAATATAAAACAAAAGGTATTTTGCTCTTTATTCAAATGTCTGAAATGTCTGAATCTCTGAAATGTAAAGTTAACGCCTAAGATGGCTGCCACTGAACGGATTTTAGTGAGCAGCGATCGTTGGTTGTCATCATGAAGGCGATCATCGGCTAGGAGGCAAGCTGACGGTCATTTAGCCTGGATACAATGGAGTGATGGAAAGTGGAGAAAATAGAAAAAAAAAAGAGAGAGGGGATGAGGAAGAGAAGAACGATATGAGACGAAAGAACGGAGGGGGTGGGGTGGATACGGAAACGTCCGGAAATTCTTGTATGTATGTACGCTCATTCTAATGTCTATGTTATTGTTCGTATTTATGATAGAGCGTATTTGAGACGGGGTTGAGAACGATGGAGGGATTTAAAGTAGACAAGAGCGGGATAATTAGAAAACAAATAGAGAAAGAGTGAGCGAGAGAGGGGGAGCGGAGCGTGGGTTAGGAGGGGGGCGGAAGAAAAGATAGGGTATGAGGAAGAGGGGAAGGAGAAAAAAGAAAAATATTGTGGAAGAAATATATAATTATTGAGCATGTGGAAGCTATACATGATAACCCACACACATACACGCAAATAAATATATGCACACATATGCACATACATTGACACATGCAGAGAAGTATTAGCAAATATATACATACAGTTACACGTATATAGCGATATTCACATTCAGCTCTAATACATACATTCCTACAAAACTATATACACAAACATATATCTATACATCTATTTACCTACCTACTTAGCAACCTACTTAGCTACCTACATATATGTAGATATATACACACACACACGCTCACACACATACACACATATATATTTACATACATATGTGTATGGG
>NC_068997.1:16665918-16667601 GCF_001194135.2 Octopus bimaculoides
TGTGTGTGTGTGTGTGTGTGTGTGTGTGTGTGTATACATATATATATATATGTAGACATACGTGCATATAGACATGTACATACACACATGCATATAGACAATTAACATAAGGCGTATACAAAGAGTGTTCATAATTTAGGAATGGCTATACGCAAAATGGCCAAATTGCATTCGATATATATATACATATTGAATTGTGTATAATTGCATGCGCACTTGACTATGTGTCCGAAAGTGTGTATGTGTCTATATACAAGAACTGAATGTATAGCCATATATGTGTGAATATATGATTTTCTATGCACCCCCGGTGTATGCATACACGCATACTTATCTACACACACGTGCACTCAGATATGTGTGCGTATATACATGTATGTGTGCGTGTGTATATATATATCTCTATATATATATATATACAAATATACATATATATACGTATATATATACACATACATACATATATAAATGTATATATAAGTATATATGAGTTTGTGTGTGAATGCATGTATGTTTGTATATACATTCGTATGCACAGAAGCATGCATAACTTTTTTTTTATTTATAATAGGATTATATTTGTTTCATTGTACATCAAGTTGAGAGATTATCAGACTTGTGTGTGCATGCTTTTGTTTAATGATGTATATATATATATATATATATATATATATATATATATATATACATATACATATATATATGCATTTATGCTTGCATTAGTGTGCGTACATGCATTATATACATACATTGATATGTAATTGTTTGTATGTTTGTCCTTGTGTTTATGCACACATTTTCAAAATCAATATAATGTGCAGGAAATATGGCGGTCAGTATGTACTTTACCCTATGACTGCCTGAATACATTTGTCCGTGACATATGCGACAATATATCGCACATCTTCTTAAAGTAACACAGAGAATCAAATGAAATGATATACACGTACACATATTTACATATGCGCAAACGCATGCGCTACATTAGATGCATATAGAAACACATACATACACTTATACATACTTGCATATACAGAAGTATACATAGATGCATGCATAAATAAATAGATATCTAAATACACACTCATATACATCTTAATAAATACACACACATACACGCACAGACATGCATACACACACACGCAGACACACAGACACACGGACACACACAGACACACACACAGACACCCACACACACCCACACACATACACACACACACACACACACACACACACACTCATGTATATATACTCACACACATACACAAGCATTTTAAAGGATAATGTTGACTGTGACTTCTAAGATTTTGGTTTCTGCTAGTTCGTCTTCACAAGGCGACTGGCTGGGGCACCGCCTTGAAGAATGTAACGATCCCAGTACATCGTTTTTAGCCCGGTATTTATTCTGGACGTAAACACACCAACATCGGTTGTCAAGCGATGGTGGCAGGACAAACGTAGACAGACAGACAGGCACACACGCACATATACGACTATCTTCTTTCAGTTTCCGTCTACCAAGTCCACGCACAAGGCTTTGGTCTGCCCGAGGCCATAGTAAAAAACACTTGCCCAAGGTGCCACGCGGTGGGATTGAAACCCGTGACCGTGTGGTTGGGAAGCAAGCTTCTTAGCACAGATCCACTCTTGTGTGCGTATATATATATATATATATATATATAT
>NC_068997.1:16668702-16670078 GCF_001194135.2 Octopus bimaculoides
AGTGAGCTTAATACGTGTGGAGATAGGGTCGCGATTCATTCACGAATTACGAGTTCAATCCCCATGGTGCTAGCTCTTCAGATCGCCTCTATCCATGGCACAAATACGCTCAGACGATATGCTGCAGGAATATATTGGTGTCATATCCTGTCCAGCCTGCCTTATCCCCTTTTGCTTGCTGAAGAGCGAAGACAGCGTGAACACCCACCGATTTGACAGTTGCTATATTAAGTGCTGCAAGACCTCTCAATCTCTCCCAGGGAGTGAACTCAGCGGGGTTACCGGTTTAGGCAGCAAGAACTCGTCTATAAAAGAGAATGTACAGTTACAGGATATGTATTCAATAGTATGCCTCACAGAAACTAACTTGTGAGTGATTATATCTGCAGTAACATTCATCGATATGCTTCTGTTTCTATCTCCATTCATGCTACATACAGACTCATAACCCAACAAGAAACGCAGACGCATACAGATGTATGCATACATACAAACATACATGCCTAAATACTATCTTAAGAAGTAAGGCTTCTCAAAACTAGAAAGGAGAAAGCTAATTCGAAGACTACAGATCCAATCCATCACTGGAACTGTAAAAATCTGTAAAACATTCCAGAAGTTTATCATTTAGATATATATGAGTATGTCTAGATATGCGACTATATGCATGAGAATACATACATAAAACATACAAATCTGTTCACATTCATGCATACATACATACATACATACATACATACATACATACATACATACAAACAAAAATACCCTGTTGTTGATGTTGAAATTCCAATGAAGGAGCCTAGGATCTAGGTTAGAAACCGGTTCTTTCTCTATTGGCAAGAAATCTTGAAATAAACTGAATAATGACATCCATCCATCCATCCGTCCATCCATCCATCCATCCGTCCATCCATCCATCACTTTTTCTCTCTCGAAATCCTTAATTCATACGCTGCTAATGATGAGGATATCTGAGACTATACAAAACTGTAAGACTTAAAGGACGATGAATAAAACAAGATGCTTTCCTTCACAACCTTGCTACCAAGTAGGTTGCCGGTCAAAATTTATTCTAAAGGGAAACTGAAGAACAAGCATATATACATGCTTACAACTTTAGTATAGTCGATAGAACGTCGGATAAATGTACTTGCGATATTTGTTCAGATTCTCAGATCTTTGAGTTCAAAATCCGTCAAGGTCCACTTTACTTTTCTTCTTTTCGGGGTCGAATAAAGTATCATTGTGAGCTTTCTGTGGTCAAACGTGGAGAGGGCTGGGTTTCTGTAGAGTTAAAAATTTATCAAAGACATGCCGTTTGTCCCGACAGTGCCTTTATGAAAGATTAACGCAAGGCATAAACAGGTTGATAG
>NC_068997.1:16672315-16675683 GCF_001194135.2 Octopus bimaculoides
CTCTCTCTCTAACTCTCTCTCTCTAACTCTCTCTCTCTAACTCTCTCTCTCTAACTCTCTCTCTGTCTCTCTGTCTCTCTCTCTAGCTCCCACTCTAGTGCTCTCTCTCTCTCTCTCTCTTATCATTAATCTCCCTCTCTCTCGCTCTGATTTTCACTTTCTATAGTCTCTCTCTCTCACTCTCTCTCTCATTCTGACTCTTCGTCTATCTGTCTGCCTGTCTGTCTCATTCTCTGATTCCTTTCTTCATTCTTCTCTATCATTATCAATTCCCCCCCCCATTACTCTCTCTTTCTCCTTATATCTTTCCCGTCTCCCTCACCCTCACAATATCTTTCTGATTCTCTCTGCTTCTCACCCTCATTCTATCGCTTATTTTCCCTTCATCCCTTCTTTCCTTGTCTCTGTCTCTGCTTTCCTGTCTCTGTCTCTGCCTCTGTCTCTCTGTCTCTGTCTCTCAGCCTCTCTCAATTTCTTTCAATCTCTTTTCTTTCGGATCCCATCTCACGCATCACTTTCTCTTTCTCTCTGTTCTCTCTTTCTTCCTATCTCTTTTTTCTTTTCTTTGTTTGCCAGGCAATCCCCCTCTCCCCTTTGAGACCCTCTCTCTGTCTCTGTCTCTCTCTTTTTAATTCTAACACTTCTTATCTATCACTTATTTCCAATCCTCCATCTCTCTCTCTCTCTCCCACCTCTTTCTCTCTCTCTCTCTCTCTCTCTCTCTCTCGTAATCTCCCATACTCTTTACTTTTTAACCTCTCTTTCTCTTTGTTTCTTTATGTTTCTTTGTCTTTCTCTTGTTTCATGTCCCTTTAATCTCCGTCTCTCTCTCTGTGTCTCTCTGTGTCTCTCTCTGTGTCTCTCTCTCTCTGTCTCTCTCTCTGTCTCTCTCTGTCTCTCTCTTTCTCTCTCTGTCTGTCTGTCTCTCTTTCTCTCTGCCCTCACTCGTTAGCTATCTCTTTTGTTCTTACTCTCTTTGTTTCACTCTTTCACATTCTCTGTCAAATATTATAAATAATTCTAACTCTCTGTCTCTCCTATCTCTTTATCTCACTCACTCTCTCTCTCTATCAAGTGTTATATATAGCTTTTACTCTCTCATTTTCTCTTTGTATTCTTGCTTGATTCCCCCTTCCCTTCTTTGTCTTGGAGGGTTCCATTAATGTATAACTGTTAACAAGGTGCTAATTATAAAGCCGGCTGTATCCTTCCGTATTGGAACAGTCCACATCTGATTTCTGATTCAGTTTGAAGATGAGCAATACCCCCCACCATTTTTACCCCTCTACACACTAATTCACTAATTATCTACCTATCTATCTATCTATCTATCTATCTATCTATCGTATGTGTGCACACATATCTATATATCTATATATCTATATCTATCTTTATCTATATATAATTTCCTTTGTTTGTCTCTCTCTCTCTCTCTCTCTCTCTCTCTCTCTCTCCCTCTCTCCCTCTCCCTCTCTCTGTGTCTCTCTCTGCATTACACTCATATTTTGATTGTAGTTGAGTAGAATGCGCAACCAATTGCTGAAAACGCGAATAAGCTTTGATTTTTAAAAAAAAATTGTTTTTATGATTTGTCTGAAGAAAGGGGCTACATTTATGACCTTTGTGAATTCATAGAAAATTTATGCCCCACTAATTTCCCCGCGAGTAAAGAATAACATTTTCTAGAGCGCTATCCCCTAATTCATATAAGTAACACTGATCACTTTTCAATAGATATCATGGATCATTGCATGGAATCGATATTCATATTTAGCATCGTCAGACACACAGACAGATACACACAAATATAAGAAAAACTACAACAGCAATATTAGAGTACATAACAGCAATATTAGAGTACATAACAGCAATATTAGAGTACATAACAGCAATATTAGATATGTACTCTTACTTAAAACATTCAAGACCTTCGCTCATCGACACTTTTTCTCCACTGTTCGAGAACAGGGCTGTCTTTTAGCTCCCTGGTCTTGGATTGTCATCGATGCTTCTGTAACTTCATTTGGTCCTACGCGAACCAATTTTTACTTCTGAGGAGAGGTGGTCTGGCTTCTATCCTTTCTCAGTGTTTCTTGACCTTTTTTTAACCTTGCGTAACCCTTAAAATAAATTGCATGTCCCAAATACAAACAAAAAAAAAAATGAATATTTACCATGTCTTTCTCATATTTTTTTCATCGTAGTTCACGTGGTAAATATAATAATAATAATAATAATAATAATGATGATGATGATGATGATGATGATAATAACAGCAGTAATAATAATAATAATAATAATAATGATAATAATAATGATAATGATAATAATAATATGCATGAAATTAGCATTAGCTTATCTCACTCTCTCGCAGAACCTCTAAGAACCTTTTGCGGAACCCCTAGGGTACCGGGGGATCCCGGTTGAGAAACACTGCTTTCAACTATTCAGCATTGGAGGTCTTGCCAAGAGATTGCGTTCCATTGGCAAAGCTCACTGGAGAACTGATCCACGCAAGCCACCACACCATAAAAAGTACTGGAATTTTAAATTTGTAGTAAACACAAATGACTACGGTATGTATTAGTCGGAGTGGAGTGGTGTCCTCATCTCCCTTTTTACTTTCACTACGTTTCGGTTACATATGCTCCGGCCTTTTTGATGTGCCTCGGGATTCACCTTAGTGTTTTGTCTGGGAATTGAACTCAAAACCCGCTAGGTGACTGCACTGCATTTCAACGCCTTTATCCACCACGCTATGCCCGTAAAGCAGTGTCAGAGAGAATTTTTAAGGCTTACAAAACTCCATTGTTGTCTTATGTCGGTTCCGTATCGCTTGGATGAAACAATTCTATATTTCTGAGACGAAGAATTTATATTATGTATTAGTCGGAGAGTGGAGGCACATGATCTCGTGGTTAGAGCAGCGGATGAGGACGATAATAATGATGGTGACTACAATGATGATGACGATGACGTCAAAGTTGATGATGATAATGTTGATGATGATGATGTAATGATGTGATGATGGTGATGATGACAACAATGACGACGTTGATGGTGATAATGATGATATTGATGAAGATATTGATGGTTGTGTTGGTGATGTTCATAGCAGTAGTTGTGAGGTGGTAAGGATGATGACGACGGCAATGCTGATGTGGTTTATGACGATGATTATGATGATGACGGCGATTATGGAGGGAGGATATCAGACATATTCCTGACCAAACAAAAGTTGAATAATGATTTCGAAGAACAACAGAACTGCCACCCACCCCACTCATCAACCTCAGCACAAAACATGCACCCATTATGCCACCACCACCAAAACCACCACCACCACCACCACCACCACTACCGCTGCC
>NC_068997.1:16676474-16678014 GCF_001194135.2 Octopus bimaculoides
CCTCGTCTTCTTTTTACCTTTGCCACGCTAACCTCTTTTGGAAACCTCTTGTTTTTCTTCGCGTCTTAAAAGGGAAAGATTATCAAAGAAGTTATTCTGTTGGAGTCTGACATTATCCACACAACAACCATCACCCGTCACCCGACTTTCTTGCCCTCAAAGCCACCACCACCACCACCACCACAACCACTACTTCTCTCCCCACCACTTCCTACCGTTGACGCCCCCTCACCTACTCCCGCTGCATATTTTGATAGGGTCTGCTATTAGTGTTCCCTTTCATTACAGGCCTTTGGTCTTAGGAGCTGTTTTAAATTGCCCAATTACCACACGATTCTGGCATTCATTTCATCACAACGAGACGCGTAGTAAGTATTTCTCTCCTTCACTCTTTCATTCTTTCTTTCTTTCTTTCTTTCTTTCTTTCTTCTTCTTATCATCATCATCACCGTCATCATTATCATCCCCGACGTCTTCATCGTCGTTGTCGTCGTGGTCGTCGTGGTCATCGCCATCGTCATCATCATCGTCATCATCAGTACCACTATCTTCAGCACCGCCACAACCACCATCTTCATCATCCCTAATTTATTAATTCTGTCTTCTTTCTCTGCTTGCTCTTCTTTCATATTGTTTCTTCTTTGATTAATTACTTACACTTCTCCACCTCCACATCTCTCTCTTTCTCTCTCTCTCTCTCTATCTATCTACCTTCATCTCTTTCTCTCCCTTATTATCGTCTTTTCATTCAAATCTCCGAAGTGAGGTCAGCTTGACATGTGAAATATATAATTATTCTACTAGTTTCAGTCAATGGACTGCGGATATCCTGGAAAACAGTTTTCAGGGGCTTAAATCGATCAGATCAACCTCCCTAGGACTTATTTCAACCTGGTATAATTTTTCCGATTTCTATTTGTTGAGCGAAATTTTAATAAATTAAGAATGTGTCGTACAGCATTTTCATCCAAATTCATGTTTCTGACCCCTTACAGTTATTTTCTCTTAGCTCCTTTCCTTTTCAAATATGCAAAATTTTAATTAGCCTAGAACGTATTATTTTTAAGGTGAGCCTCGTTGATTGTTTCAACTTCCGCATGAATGAAAGGCGAAGTCAACTCGGCGCGATTTCCACACCGAACACAAAGGGACGTAAATAATTACTGCATGACACTTAAACCATCACTCTATTATTTCTACAACACGCTGCTGTATATTTAATATGGTACCAGAAAAAAAAAGAAGAAATAACTAACCTTTACTCTTGTAATCATGTCCTAATTATCGTCAAAAAATGGGGTCCAACGTGCTTTCAGTCATAATCTTTAGGAAGACAAATAATTTGACTAAATAGTATAGCCAAAATTTATATAATGATCTCAGCTCAGAGAGTTCCAACGGAAATAAATATATCTATCTTTCCCTTACGAGTTAACAACTTTTGCATCAATATCAATATCACGTGACTGTCTATATATTTTAAGTTAGTTTTCTAGAGAACAAAGAAGCTACCAAGGTGTATATAAGATTAAATTACTTA
>NC_068997.1:16678367-16681240 GCF_001194135.2 Octopus bimaculoides
TAATAATAATAATAATATTAGGGACAAAATCCAAAATTACAGGTAAAAACCCAATTAAAATCAATTTATAAAAAATTAAAATTAAATTGAGCCTTATAGATAAAGTATATATAAATATATAGTTTTAGCTTGAAAATTGGTTATTTCCCTAAAACTATATATATATATATATATACCAAATCCACTCACAAGGCTTTAGTCGGCCCGAGGTTATAGTAGAAGACACTTGTTCAAGGTGCCACGCAGTGGGACTGAAGCCGGAACCATGCGGTTGGTAAGCAAGCTACTTACCACACAGCCACTCCAGCGCCTATAATTATAGAAGAATTATTTAAAACAATAGTGTATATGTCTTTCTAGTGTTTACAATGACTCTAGACTCTACCAAGATGCAACTGTATTTTTAAATTTTTTTCTCTTTTATTTATTTCCTTGCATTTTCTTGTTTTTGCGTATTTTTTTTCTATGCGATTTGCAGTGCAATTTGAACATCCTTATTAATTTAGTTTATTTGCTGCAGTGTTGTTGTAATAAACTTTAACCTTTGATGTATAATGTTCATAACTTGTTCAACTATGACATTATACATTTATGGCTTGTAATCTGTAATTAGTCATTAAGTTACCAGTTTCACTCAACTCATTCTTATGAGATATCTACAAAAAAAAACAACAACAAAAAAAAACAAGAAATATATATAAATACAAGACTATAAAAACATCTCTCAGTATATATATATATATATATATATATATATATATATATATATATATATATATATATATATATATATGCATGCATATGTATATATGTATGTAATGTATGTATGTTAATACACAGCTATATAATACTTTGACACGGAAATCAGCACGTCTGTATTCCCACACAAGATCATTAATACAAAACACACGCACGTCACCCCCACTTCCGCATGTATGTATTTTTAGTGTGCGCATGCACCTACAAACACATGAATGAGAGTTTGGTACGTATGTGTACTTCCATGAAATACTATGCATATATATAAACCAGTGCAGTAGAGTGGAAGTTAAGCTCTTGGCAAGCCGCCAGCTTACTCTAACAGTTGGTAATATTTAGCAGAAAACCGAGAATGGTGGAGTCGAAAGATTTGTAACCCGTTGAGTGAGGATAAGGTAATTCTCTGGCCAATTTGTATTGAAAGCATCAACAACAAGGTCCTAAAAATCACGTGAATCAAGCAAGCCAGATCCTATCCTTCGCAGAGGTGTTTCAGAGGAAACTCATGTCAACAATGTAGCCATTCAAAAGTGTTTATGTTGTGTACTGTTTTGGGTCAAGTAAGGAACCACAATATATGATTGCTTAACCTGCGTCGATATGGCAGTCGCATCTACCTCAAAATACACCCTACGTTCTTTTATGTTATTTTTTTTTCAATAGAATTTGTCCCAAACGAAGCTCAAGGTTATGGCGGTGTAAGGGAAAACAAAGAAAGAGAAGAAGGGATGTATGTATGTATGTATGTATGTATGTATGTATGTATTATGTATGTATGTATGTATGTGTGTGTGTATGTGTGTTTGTATGTATTACCTCAGCAATCCATAAACGTTATTATTCGCTTCCTGTGAAAGATACAGTTTGTAAATCCGTGATAGAACACTAGTTAAATTCGGTATATTGATCACCACGGAGTATATTAGGAAAAACTCCATAAAGAATGAAGATGCATTATCAATGATTTCTTTAGCTAACAGACGTTTCGGAATTCTGGCATAACATAAGCGCTGCAGATTGCAAAAAAGCATATTTGATAGATCCTTCATTTGATCGATTGAAATGTGATAGACAAAGAAGAATTAAATGCCATGCTACCCGTTTCATATTGTAAAATGGAGAGCATGGGATATGTTTTGTTATTCGAAACGCGTGTAAGCTAAATAAATCGCTGATAGTTCTTCTTTAGTCTTTGTTTTATATAAGCCCACCACACACACGTGTGTACTTGTGAACCCGGTCGATTAACTTCAGTATAACTTAAATGAAAGCTAATAGGTATCAATTGAGCATGTATCTTCCAATGATAATGTTCCACAAGAAGTGAAACCGGTATGTATTTCGAATTAATTTTACTATTGCAATACAACTTTTCTTTTCACAAATTAATTACGAAACGAGAGAAAGTAAATGTTTTCCAAAGCGGATAAAATGGAAAACGCAACAAACGAAGATATTTTAAAAGGATTAAAAAAAATAACTTCGGAATTCTCAGTATAGGTGAAATAAAATAGCTAATAACCCACAATGCTATGATTGAGAAGTTAATGAAAATGAAAGAAATATAAATTCCATGCAGGTTAGGATTTGTACCAAATATGCCAAATACTAGAAATTATAAGAATAAAAAAAAAAAACAGAAAAAATTCAAGGATAAAAACCTGATATAAGAAACAAAAGTGTTTCACGCCGAAAAACATTGATTAAAAACCATATTGGTTACGTTTGACACAAGAACTTTCACACACGCAAGCATTTCTTTTCTTTTTTTTTTTTTTCTTTTTCGAATAAAGTTAAGAGCAGCAATAAAGCTGTCGCATATAAAAAGATGGACGAATTCAACACGAATAATTTTTCAAGAAGATTACAATCAAACAAAGAAAAAAAAATGAACCCGAGCAACAAAAACAACTTCAAGAGAAAATAACGAAAGAAATGTTCAGAATGGAAACAGAGCTACTAAGATTAATAGTGATCATTAATGAAGAGAAATATATGGCAATGGATGCAGAGATGTATATTGAATTCTCCAAGGAAGCATAAGGGACACCTTTAGGAAAATATCTGTAAACTATAGAAGAAAGACGTATACAAAAATGAGGAAATTATATCAC
>NC_068997.1:16681413-16682700 GCF_001194135.2 Octopus bimaculoides
GTGTGTGTGTGTGTGTGTGTGTGTGTGTGTGTGTGTGTGTGTGTGAATATATACAATATATATGTATATATACATTATATATACATAATGTATATATAATATATATATAATGTATGTATATATATATGTATATAATGTATATATATTTAATGTGTATATATATAATATATATGTATATAAATGTATATAAGGCCTCAACACCCAGTCATAGAGCTGTAAGAGCCGGGTTAGGCAGCTCCTACCGGGTCGAAATCCATGCTGGGTATCACTCAGCAAGTCGTTTTCTTCAAGGAATGCGATTAGTTTCCCCCTGACTATCGGTTCCATGATTTGGCTGATGTGTGAAGTCAGAGAGATAGGCCTATAATTGTTGGCATCTGCTCTGCTTCCTCCTTTATCGATTGACTCAAATGACTGAAACAAGTAATCTACATTAGTGAATCTACGGACAGAAACAAAATGGAATATTATCCGCCTGACAGTAAATATAAAAATTCAATAATTTCAGTGCTAATATGAAATAGTTTTTATACGAGTTTTTAACAAAACAATGAGTACATTCTAATTTCAGCGCAACAAAATGGGAAGATATAATTGCATTGAAGACCAATTCAAAACTCATTATAAAAGAAGTCAAAAAACGGAAAATCTGCTGTCGAAATAGATATAGACTGTTGCAAAAATCTCACCTTGTCCATGTTTGAATATAGCCATTGCTATGAAATAATTAACAACTATAATCAGTAAAAACTAATGCAAAAATTTAGGGTCCTAGCTAATTTATACCATAAGTGCTTGACGTATAAAGAATTCATCTGGCTATGTAATAAGTTTTAAATCAAACCAAATATTTCTTATGGATTCACGAAAGTACACAAAAGTAATGAGATAAATTAAACCTGTAAATGTCCTCCGTAAATGATTTCAATTTAACATCAGTAAGTTCTCAGAAATCCCGTTTAGAGTAAGGACCATGTATTGCAAGAGTTTGGCATTAGCCCACGGCTATTTAATACCATGTGAAAACACCTGAGGGATTTACATGGAGTAGGGGTAGACGTTTTCAAGAGACACCTTGACATCCTGCTGTCCAAGGTCGCAGATGAACCTACAACACGGTGAGAATAAGAGAGCAGCAATGCCAAACTCCCTCCTTCACCAAAAGCCAACTGTATAAGAATGGTTATTGAAAAAATGATAACACTGGTTGTGGCTACAAGCTTTGGGCGGACTGAAACGCATACAAGAATATATATACATATATATATATATATATATATATATATA
>NC_068997.1:16682710-16684569 GCF_001194135.2 Octopus bimaculoides
GCTGGTATTATGAAAACATAATTAGAAGAATTAAATAAATGAAGTGTAAGAGAATATATTTCCATGCGATTCATTAAATTTTGAATTGAAAAAATTTGCGTAGAAGTTGAAAAACACGCCGAGTAAATACTTATGAGATACTAAAGAGAAATGATTTACCAAAGAGGAGAACCGACGAAATTTGAGAAGTCAAAATCAAATGTTTCGAAAAGGAAGATGAAAGTGATGGATCCTTAGATAATGGCAGAATTAAATGGATTGAAATATCAAATGAGTTATGTTGAATGACCTGGTAGTGGTACAATGTCTGATACTTGGACAAGCAAAAACAACGAGCACCAACGTGAATGTATTTCAAGAAAAAAACGTATTGAAAATTTTCAGCTACACTCAGTGTAGATTTGCAGATGGGTAGGTTTGATATCAGGATTGTCCGGCAAGGTTCATGCTGATGCAGGAAATGAGAAATATAACAAAATAACAGAAAATCTCACAAAAAAAAAAAAAAGAAAGTGCTTTAAAATTCTATTAAAGAAGCTATTATAAGAAACCAAAATATTTAGGCAAGCAACTTTGGCAGACCCCATATTGGAAGCTGAGTAATAAAGACGAAAAAATTTGAAGAACCGTTTGATTTTTGAAGATCGTGTATGGCGAAAAAGCAAAACGCAACCATTATGAATTATCAGCCATTGATCAAACAGTGAGCTGCTCTGTTAGTCTTATTTACATAGAATAGCCAGCAGAAAATTATTTCAGTTTCTCTCACCATGTTATGATAGAAGTCTAATTATCATATTAATTTCTATTGTAAGTAGCTAGTAATCATTTGTCAAAGCTGTAAAATTTATGAGTTTTGAGCAAAAGTAATAATTTTTTTATGGTGTTGTTTTGTAAAACAATAATGACTTGCTAACAAAAGTATCTACTACAGTAATAAATTCTATGTGACAGTGTTTTGTAAAAGTAATAATTTATCAATTTATGACGTTATAAAATAATTAACAAATGAGTTACAGTAGTCATTAGGGAAGATAGCCGCAGTAGCTGAGTTGATTGAACAACGGACATCTCTTTGACTGTGAGTTCGAAGTTTCTTGATGAATCAACAGTATTGTATCGTTAGTGTTGTGGTGTGCCACAATTAGCTGTATTCTTAAATCTACCAAGCAGTAACGAAGTCAGAAGGAAAGATATAGCTCACTGCTACGTGTAGTAGAAGCACTGAATATTGAGTTCAAATCCTGCAGAATAAAACAAACAAACCACACAAGTGGTTTCACATTGGTTTCAAGTTTCGGCACAAGGCCAGCAAGTTCGGGGGGGGGAGTAGATAAGTTGATTATATTGACCCCAGAGTTCAACTGGTACTTGTTTTATCGATTTCGAAAGGATGAAAGGCAAAGTCGACCTCGCTGGTATTTGAATTCAGAAAGACAGACGAAATGTCACTAAGACCGGTATGGTAACGATCCTGCCAACTCGTCGCCTTATACACATATGTAATATATTCCTTGTAAATCGTACAGAGATCTGGCTAGTGTTCATTTTGCTTTCCATTGTTTCGGAGGACTGAGAAATAATTACGAGGAAGAGATGTAATTGGCTAACTCCGTCCACTATATTCCAGGTTTTATGTCTTTATTGGAAACAACAATTATTTCTACTGAGACGACAGTTGATGAGAATCAGCAGATTATTGGTCAGTGCTGTGAAGTATTTATTAATAAGTCTACTTACGTTCTGAGTCTGCCTATTGCTGAGATATCATTGTCTGCTTCAATAACAAGGCGGCATGCTGGACAAATCGTTAGCAGTATTTCAGCCGTCGCTACGTTCTGAGTTCAAATTCCGCCGAG
>NC_068997.1:16684579-16686805 GCF_001194135.2 Octopus bimaculoides
CGAGGGCATCCTTTCGGAATCGATAAATTAAGTACCAGTGAAAGACTGGGGTCGATGCAATCGACTACTCCCCTCCCTCGAATTTCAGGCCTTGTACCTTTCAGCAGAAAGGATTATCTGTTTCAATAACAAACTTCTCGAATATTGACGGGTTGCGGTTTCCGAAAAAACCCAGAAAACCGTTGGAAAGCAGTTTATAGTAGAGACTCCATCTGAAGAAGGAATTGTATTCCGAAATATCATTGGACTATGGGTAACTAAATTACAACAGGTATATAGTCCATGTTTTGTATTATAGTGCATTGTTGTACCATTCAATATCTTTTTATTATATAATATAACCAATACTCAACTGTTTCCTCCCTTAAAATATATGGGCTTTGTCTTTAAGTTAGAAAAACGAAATGATCGAAACTGGCTCTGCATCGGTTTCGACGACAAGCGTTCCAGTTGGTCTGATCAACGGAATAGCCTGCTCATAAAATTAACGTGCAATTGGTTGAGAACGCCACAGATACAGATACCTCTAATGTAGTTCTCAGTGAGATACACCATAAGACAGAATGTGAGAAGGCTGGTCCTCTGAAATACAGGTACAACTAATCTTTGCCAGCTCAGTGAACTGGAGCAACGTGAAATAAAATGTCTTGCTCAAGGACACAACGCGTCACCAGGCATCGAAGTCCCGACCATACAATCATGAGCCGAATACCCTAACCATTTAGTCCAGCGCAATCACAGTTATTATAATTTATCATCATGTTTCAAAGTTTTATACGAGTCTCTGCTGCACCATGAGTACAACATTGTGTTCCTGAAATCTATGCAGCATTGTATTTTGTGTAAAAACTTGTGTATACCTACTACGTTAATTCTGTTCCATTGTGTGAGTTACTTTGTTTTGTCTCTGTTGTTATTTGAACGTCTTATCTGTTGTTCTAGATTAATACAATGTTAGCTGTGTTATTTCTTTGGGTGAACTTTCTGTTTTCCATATACTGCGTGATTGGTTTTATGTGTTTTAATGTCCAACGGTGATTGCATAGAATGTGGTCTGTGTTATATATATTACCAGTAGACACCCATCGAAAATCGACGAGTGATAAATGTTAAGTTTTATAATTTATTATTCGCTGTAAAATGCATTTAAATGTATTAGTTGAACAAAATACATATTCCTCATTTAATAAATAATGAAATACACGTGCAGTCTCACGAATGCATTTACGTATACACATGAGGACACACACACACACACACACACACGTACGCACGTACTTACGTATGTATGTATGCATGTATGTATGTATGTATGTATGTATGTATGTGTATGTGTGTGTGTGTGTGTATATGTGTGTATGTTACACGTGGTAAGCTGAACTTATAATGCAAATTTCTACGCAGTATTCAATTAACTAAACCACCTGTCAATGTTTTAAGGAAATTCAGAGATTGGGAAACTATCTTCGCTGCTAATTGTCCTTGATGCGCGCGTCAGTGGAGGACAGAGAGAAGGAGACACTGTCAGTTATGTATGATGATTCTTAAATTTTTTTTAAAAACTGTGTACAGAAGAGTTGTGTGAGGTATTGTAGTGTCGAGCAAATGATGTTTTGTGTGATATGTTCTATTAACAATGGTTGATTTTATAGAGTATAAATGATGTGAGCTGTTTTATTGAAAATGCGTTGCGAATGGCATATGCTGTCTAAAGGAAGTGTAGTGTAAGAGTCGCACTACTGAACTAAAAAGTCTTGCGTAGGATATAGGGAGTGTCTTGTGCCTATAGTAGAAAAGATGGATCTTTTTTAAAACGGGGGCCACATTTTTCATTAATGTTTTACGTAGTGTTTTTGGTACGGAAAGACTTTCAAACTTCGTATACTTATCTATTTTGTGTTATAGAACAGAAAAATATTTTTGTATTCGAATTTATTTCATGTAAAAAATTGTCTTATTTCGATAATTTCAACCAATCACTGACAAGTATTCAGTTGTTTACATTTACTCCTTTGGCTGATTAAGCCATAGCTTCGTTTTATTTGCTTTTTTCATTTTAAATTTGCTTTTTCATTTTCTTTTTTTTTCTTCGTTTTATCTGCTCTTTTCTTTTTAAATTTGCTGTTTTACCCTAACCCTAACCCTAACCCTAACCCTATCACCGATAGAATTGTTTCAGAATCGTTTGTTTATGTAGTCGGCACTTAATGTATATCGGCTGAATGG
>NC_068997.1:16686852-16689273 GCF_001194135.2 Octopus bimaculoides
GACGTCAGTGATTGGTTGAAATTACAGAAATACGACAACTTTAACATGGAATAACTTAAGGATTTCTTTTTTTTTAAGAAGACTAAGAGAAAAAGATGTTTTATATGACACATTCTACCAGTGTTCCAAGTTTCAAAGTGTTTCGTTAATGAAAAATGTGGCCCCCGTTTTAAAAAAGATCCGAAAAGATCGTTATTATTATTAAGGCAGCGAGCTGGCAGTATCGTTAGCACGCTGGGAAAAATGCTTCGCGGCTTTTCGTCAGTCTTTGCGTTCTAAGTTCAAATTCCGCCGAGGTCGACTTTGCCTGTCATCCTTTCGAGATCGATAAATTAAATACCAGTTGAACACTGAGGTCGATGCAATCGACTCATCAACTCCCCCACCAAAATGGCTGCTTTTGTGGAAACATTTTAAATCATTATTATCATTATTATTGCGAGCAAGAAAAAAAAAAAAAAATCAAAACTAAAATAACGAATAAGGAAAACAAACAAACGGACAAGCTAAAGTAGCAACAAGCAAACACAGTAACTAGGTATATTAATGACTGCGATTATCAGACGTACGAAAACCACTCCTGTTACTCGATAAAATAATAAAAGAAAAACAGTGAAAAGGAGGTCAATAATTATCTATATCTGCTTCTAGAAGGAAGAAAATCAAATAAACCCTCACCTATATAAAAACAAAGACCAGCAATAAATACCTGAGATGTATTAAAAAACCTTGATAAAGGAGACACTTTGCAGTAGGAATTATGTCTTGGTTTTTGTCGATACTATTGTAATTTAGATCCATATTTGTCCCGTTGGTCTTATTTTAAAAGTATTCCATTTATGCCCATTCGTCTTTTACAGGATAATCTAGCACATTGCATGACGCGTCATTCTTTGTTCGAGACAGTAAAGGGTTTGGTGTGTGTGTATGAAAGATTAGGTTGCTATTTCTAGCAGATCAAATTGAGCGCCCATATAGACGTACCATAAACTTACAGTATTGCGGATGGCGGTGAGCTAGCAAAATTGTTAGCACGCCGGGTAAAATTCTTTTCTACTCTAGGTACAAGGCCCGAAATTTTTGAGAAGCGGGACAGTCGATTATATCGACCCCAGTACACAACTGGTACTTAATTTATTATTTAATTTGCTTTGCGGGAGCAACTGTTTTATCGAAAGCGTATCTTGTTGTGAATTGCTCGAAATACGAGAGTAGAAAAACAGCCAACAACTGATGAAGGGTCGTTCTTTATGTTTGTCTTGTTTTCCATTTGTGTCTTTCGTTGTTGAAAAAAATAGTTCATATTCCATGTAGTCGTACTTCGTATTTTTTGTTGTACACTTTCGTCACGTTCTGTGCCCACATATGCATATATATAAATAGTGGCAGTGGTGCCAGTGATAGTGGGGGCTCGGTTTAAGTGGTGGGAGGGTCGATATCAGCGGTGGTGGTATCGTGGTGGTGGTGGTGGTGGTGGTGGTGGTGGTGATACTTCTTCCTCAAATTGTGAGTATATATGTGTGTGTGTACACACATACACACACACACACACACACACACACACACACACATAGATAATACAATAGTCAGACAGAAGAACAAACAAATAAATAGATAGACAGGCAGACAGACAAACAGACAGCTAGATAGACAAATAGATAGATAGACATCGATAGGTAGACAGATAGATAGATAGACAGATAGATAGATAGACAGATAGACGGTTAGACTGAGAGATAGTTAGATAGATAATGCGTCCTCTCTTAGCATACTTCATTTTTAAGTTTCTCAACTTTCTCAGGCGAGTGGTAACTCCCACTTTGCCCCGTTATTTCCTTCTATTAATTAAACTCACTCATCTTCGACTCTTTTAATGGCTTCTATCTTAACATATATACACTCTTGCATACACACTTACATGCATGCATACATATATATATATATCCGTATCCGAACACACGTATGTACACACACGAACTCAAAATGCATTACGTATGCATGTAAATCGTATGTATATACACACATATACACATAATAATATATACATACATATACATAAGTGTTTATGTGTATACATATATATTAAATATACACATACATACACACATACATAAATACATACATACATGTGCACGATGCTTTGCCCTTTCATTTATTTATTTGTTCATTATATACTTTTGTTCTTTTTGTTCTATTTCTGATCCTCTTACCACATGTCTGTCTGTCCGTCTCTCTCTCTCTCTCTCTCTCTCTCTCTCTCTCTTCAAAGAGGCTCTATCTCTACCCGTACCTGGGGTATATTTTTTTATGGCCTATTATCTACTTACTACCATCTGTCTGTTTATTGTGACCACGACACTACCAAAATGTCACGTTAACAAAACAAATGCCCACGCCACCATCATCGTCATCACCACCACC
>NC_068997.1:16689986-16694196 GCF_001194135.2 Octopus bimaculoides
AAAAATGCACTTTTTTCTCAGAGTAAAAAATGCAGTAAATATTACTCATTGTGCCCCGGATACCCCTTTATTTAAATTTTTTTCTTATACTTGTTTCAGCTATTTGACTGCGGAACATCGCCTTTGACTGGAGCGCCGCCTGTCTTCATCTTTTTTTCATTGCAATGTCTTTGATCAGATCCTCAAAATGAGTTCTTACGTAAAACATCTGCTTCTATACCTAGTAGGGATAAGGCATCCCGACTATCATTTTAGCAAGTCTAAAGTGATTTCTTTTGTGCCGTAAACCATTTACCATTTCTGTGGCGCCCTTTCCCCCTTGATGCCCTAAACAAGTGCTTATTCTGCTTAATTGTTAATCCAGCCCTGGCCCTAGCATATCCGCAGTCCAGTGGCTGAAAACAAATAAAAGATAAAAGATAAAATTCTCAGACAGACGAAAGCAGGCTTTGCTAGCGAGAAAGGGGTCACGGGTCACTGAAAAGGTTGCGAAGAGCAACGAAAAAACTTTGACGGACAAACAAATAAAAGATAACGATAGATTTAATACGCTGCCTTGTTTAACACCAACAGTAACACTTTAGTTATAGAATGCTTTTACTGGAGATCATTTTATTGCAAATCATTCAGACCGGCTCTTCTGATGATAATTTGCTTCCCTCTCTTGCCAACCAATGCCTGTCGCACCCCTGCCCTTCTTTGCTAAGGAGGGCAGGGTTGCTAATCTTCCTTCTTTAGTAAAAGTCATTAACAAATAACAGGAAGAACATCAAAAGTGTTATACTATAGATAGCCACGGAGACAACGACCGAAAACACAACTACCTGTATCACAAAGACGACGTCGACGACGATGACGATGATGACGAATATCGACGGTGAGGGCGACCGACGACGATGACAACGATGACCTCCTTCCCCAAACAGCAGCCACAACCACCACTATCACCATAGCACCACCACCACTACCACCGCTACTACAACCGTCACCACAACCATCACGATCATCACCATCACTTCAACACAAATCAATGACATTTGACAACAATGCCCTTTCTTCAGCACTCACGAGTTGCCGACTTTATACAACCTGTTGTGGTTGCTCTACCTACTAGAAATGGCAGCCAAATCTCTCTCTCAAATTATCTGCCACTTGTTATAAAATAGGAGTAAAACGTTGTAGGATATTGTTATCTTAGATTTTTGTAATAGTATCAGCTGAAATCGCTTTGATCAAAGGCGGTGGCGGTTCGTAGATAAGATTAGTCAGGGTGCTGCTTCAGAAAATTTTAGCTGTTGTTTTAATATTGTGTAAAAGGAATCAAACATATAAAAAGAAAATTTTTGCATAAACATGATCGGTTCGCATTTTAGCCACTGCCGGGTAATGTGTTTAATTTGTTTACTGAACACCGCCGCGAATTCCCCCCTTGTTTTTGATCCCTCCTCAATCACAGAATAACGGGGATGTGCCCTATTTTTCAAATCCTGGCAGTAACACTGAAGCTGGAAGCAGGATAGTAATCTAATTCTACACTTTATCACATGCAAGAATATAAACACGTTTTTAAGCACAACACACGCGGAGTCAAAAAGAACTATTACTTTTCATCCGGTACTGTCGTTCACGCAGTGCTCTCTCTCTCCCTATCGTGAAGCTTCCTATCTTGGAGATGTGAGCATGCGTGCAACATCCAAACACCGAGTCACTGGAACTGTGAAGTGCACAGTCCTATACAAGGATTTTTGTATTTTTTCATAAACTAGACGATGGCTACTGACATTAAGTTTAAGGATTATATGATGTACAAGTATACAGAAAGAATTAAAGAAACAAAAGACTCATTATATTGAATGTCATCGATAATATCGAGTGGAAATAGAGGGTGCTGCGACTGATCATAGGTGAGTTCAGTAAGGGCTGACCTTGGACCAAAGAACAGTGACAATAATCACAACTGACCCAATATTTTGAAGTCATAACTATTTTAATCAGTAACATCAGCACTTCATGAAAAGGCAACGCGGGAATATTGAGGTGGTCACTCGATTTGTTTGAAATAGCAACCAAATCTCTTTCAAATATCTTACAGTAAAAAGAATAAATAAATGAATATGAAAATGAAGGATATATTTCTCAGACACAATGTTTGGATAAAAGGCAAATTAGTCGTGGGACTAGAACACTTTTTTTTAATCATAATATGTCTGCTTGGTCATTATTGTTATGTGGCTAGACAACAAAAACAACAATAACATCAACGACAACGATGAGGACAGATGCAGTATTATCAAAGTTCATAACGTTGTATCTGTGGTTTTGAACCGGCGTCGATATGACCCGTGGAGTACCATGTATGATTTTGTTGTTAAAATTTATGTACAATAAATTGGTTTCTTTTCAACAGTCCAAAAATGTTTTAGCGATTTTTTAATACAATTAATTCCTCATAATGTTTAATTATAAAAATATAACAAAATTTTTTTTAATGTTGAATGGCCATGAGGGTCCACCCAAGTGAAATAGAATCAAAGTGGTCCCCAGATAACAAATGGTTGAGAAGCGCTGCTCCGTACCTTACAGAAATAGCAACGAAATATTCATCAGATTACATTTATAGCATCTTTAAAAAAAATTCTATGAAGACCACATTAGATAACGCAGACCAACATAAAACATCTAAAATTAATCTGTGACGGCCGAAGTGGAGCCCGTTTGATGATAAGTCTGTTTGGTCAGGATCGATTTGGGGTTAAAGAGCGATAATAGCTACTGCCATCCATAACAGCACCAACGCCGACAAAAAAGAAAAGAATAAAAAATAACAACGGCGACAAGACCAGCAGTTGTGGAAGCAGCAGCAGCAGCAACAACAACAACAACAACAACAACAACAGCAGCAATAAAAGCAACAGTGGCAATACCAACAGCGGTAGTGATAGCAAAATCAAATACAAAAAGAACAAAATGACTGTAGTGGGGGGGGGGGGTTCTTCATTTCAATAGAGGCGACAAATTTTCTCACGTCAGCCAGAAGTGTACGTTACTCATGTTTAGAACATCACTACCACCACTTGTACACTACCCATCCCTATAAAACCAACGACCACCACCACCACCACCACCGCCACTGTCACAAAATACCCAATAATGTCAGCATTTCAACCACGACCACCGCATAGTGGTAAAGGCGCATAATTCAGTGGTTAGAGGATCGGGCTTACAATTGTGAGGTTGTGAGTTCGATTCCCGGACAGGGCTGTGTATTGTGTTCTTGAGCAAGATGCTTTATTTCACGTTGCTCCAGTTCACTCAGCTGTAGAAATGAGTTGCAACATCACTGATGCCAAGCTGTATCGGCTTTTGTCTTTCATTTGGATAACATCGGTGGCAATGGAGAGGGGCAACTGGTATGCTGGTCTTCCATAAACAACCTTACCCGGACTTGTGTTTTGGAGGGGAACTTTCTAGGTGCAATCGCATGGTCATTCGTGACCGAGGACCGTCTTTACCGTTTTACTGCATAGAAACTACTCATTAAGGCGGCGAGCTGGCAGAAACGTTAGCACGCCGGGCGAAATGCTTAGCGGTATTTCGTCTGCCGTTGCGTTCTGAGTTCAAATTCCGCCGAGGTCGACTTTGCTTCTCATCCTTTCGGGGTCGATAAATTAAGTACTAGTTAAGCACTGGGGTCGATGTAATCGACTTAATCCCTTTGTCTGTCCTTGTTTGTCCCCTCTATGTTTAGCCCCTTGTGGGCAATACAGAAATAAGGAACTACTCATAGCTCTCTCTCTCATACTCCACTCCATAAAACCCCTCATAATATTCACAATGACCACCAATTCCACTACCGCCACTATTCTCTTTGTGACAACCACGACAACATCGAAGACGATGGCGAAAGCCATGACGACAATAATAACAGCAGCGTCAATGCAGACGGCAACAACAACGACGAAACAACAATGATGAGGACGGTGCCAATGACAACAATGAAAAAGACGACGACGACTGAGGATGACGATGACAACAACGATGATGTCAGCGACGAGGACAACGACAACGACGGCGATAACGACGATGTCAGCGACGACGGTCAAAGACGCCGACGACGACATCGACTTCAGCGACGACGGTCAAAGACGCCGACGACGACATCGACTTCAGCGACGACGGTCAAAGACGCCGACGACGACATCGACTTCGG
>NC_068997.1:16694643-16695689 GCF_001194135.2 Octopus bimaculoides
GTCAGCGACGACGGTCAAAGACGCCGACGACGACATCGACTTCAGCGACGACGGTCAAAGACGCCGACGACGACATCGACTTCGGCGACAACAAAGATGCTGACAAGACGAGGACCACAACCCCACAACGACAATAAAGACAACGAAGTCGATGGCAACAACAATGATGACAGCGATGACGACGATGTCGACGATAGCGGCGACAACGGCGATGACGACGACAACCGCCCCTACCGTCATCTTCACCCCTACCACCTTCTCCGTTATATGGTCTCTCAATCTGTTAAAGATGGTAGCAAACTCTCCATTAAATCACCCACGTACTTCCATCTTAGAAAAAGATGCATTGGACCATGTGGTCATGCGTATCTTGTATGTAGAAAATAAGACGCGACTGTCACAGTTGGATTATCTTTGATTTTAGGTCTCCTCGATTAAAGCTAGACAACAACAACAACAGCTACAACAACAATTTCAATCGAAACCTATTGGCGTTCGCTAGAACAAATTTTCCACAAAGGTTTACGTTTTTTCTGGCGGTGTAGGACAAGGGCGTTGCGTAACCTTATGCTTTGGTAGGAACGGTGTCGTAGTCACAGAAATGTTGGAAAGCACTATTCTACATAGTCATGCGGCATGCTGGAAATAGCAGCTAAATGCACAATGCACAACTGTTTTAGAGAATGAGACATCGGCTGATGTGGGTCTAGGTTATATGAAAAACTGAAATAAATATGGAATGGTTTTGGGTTGGAACGTCTTTGAACGTAATATTCCTTGATCAGGAATGTGCTTATGTAAGATTATTATATGCCTTCACCAACTTCTGCTTCCCCACTGCTGCTGCTGCTGTAAAAGAAAAAAAGACTACTACTACTGCTGCTGCTGCTGCTACTACTACTACTACTACTACTACTACTACTACTACTGTTGCTTCGGTCAGACGAATGAGCCATATCAGCAGTATAACCAAGATAAGCAACAGCAGCAGTAACAGCAGCAGCAACAGCAGCAGCAACAGCACCAGACCCACCATCGCCACTGTC
>NC_068997.1:16696934-16698920 GCF_001194135.2 Octopus bimaculoides
TATATATATATATATATATATATATATATGTATATACATATATATGTGTGTGTGTGTGTGTGTGTGTGTGTGTGTGTGTGTGTGTGTATATATCATTTTATTGAAGCTGAAAAACAAAAACTTTACAAACTCTCATTCAGAGTTTCGCGTAATCGTTCATCAGACATTTATGAGAATTTAGAATTATTCTGAAGTATATTTTCAACTTTCAGAAAATAGCATTTTAGTTTACATTTTCTTTTCGAGCACTATTTTCTCCACATTGATTTGTCCCTACAGGCTCACATGCGTTTGTGAGTGCACCTGTATGTATGTATGTATGTATGTATGTATGTATGTATGTAGGTGCATGACTCAGTGGTTCGAGCGTCGCACTTACTACCGTGAAGTTGTGAGTTCGAATCCCGGACCAGGCTGCGTGTTGTGTTCTTAGGCAAGACACTTTATTTCACGTTGCTCCAGTTCACTCAGCTGTAGAAATGAGTTGCGACGTCACTGGTGCCAAGCTATATCGGCTTTTGCTTTTCCCTTGGGTAACACTGGTAGCGCCCCTACACCCTGCCGGAGCCACGGGGAAGTTTAGGTGTTTTCAGTCAATAAACACTCACAACGCACGGTCTGGGAATCGAAACTGCGACCCCACGACCGCGAGTCCGCTGCCCTAACCACTGGGTAATTGGGCCTCCACATATTGATATAAAGTACGAGTGTAATACATAGATAAATATATTTACGCTTCAAAGATATTTACGCATACTGAAACAACATTTACAGCAGACGAAAGAGATCTGTAACTATGTTGCCCAGGTTTGTGTCCATGAAATTAATTACATAATTAGGATAGCTAATGAACTTGGGGCGAGGGACGAAATAACAGCTGATACAGATCTCTTCCCAAGGAGCAATGATAAAATCTATTTATCAGAATAAAATAAGAAAATAATTCAGGTCACTGAGAAGATAGTACTTGGGTATTTGGTTCGAAAAACACAGGCCATACAGAGGACTGATAATGCCAAAAGCTTGGCATGGAATTGCGACAGGTTTATGACACCCCACTTCGAAGGTTACATCCATTCAAAAACGAGATCCCCAATAAATACGTACAGCATAAAAGGCAGAAAACGTTGACAGGCTATGCAAGACAAAGATTGAAGACATTATGTTACATTATGACCAATTGCGGGAGAATGTCTTCCAGATATCTTCCAATGGGGTATGGTGCTGTGGCTAGAACGATTTGAAATAGGATAACAAAAAAGAAAACATTTACTATGACTATATTGAGACCGATAGGTCAAAAGAGTATTAGTGAAATTAAAACGCAACCTGCGAAACCACAATAAAAAGATATGTTCTGTTGAGGAAATCAGCTGCCCGCTGGACACCAATGTAGTTAAAAAAAATACAAGAGAAAGTGGACATCTATGGACCATTGATAAGGAGCTTGCGACTCATAATTAACCGATTCTGCTGTATTTTCCTTTTCTCAAAGCCAGGAACTTTTCAGTACCCTTCGTATACACTTATATATATATATATATAATAATAATAATAATAATAATAATAATCATAATATTAGGGACAAAATGTAGTCATTTTTATTATCTTTATCTTATGATATTTAATTTGTTTTATATTATACTCATTTATTGTGCTTTTAATTATTAATTTTTCTATATGTGATAGTGGATTTTCATCGATGAGTTCTTGAAACTTGGTTATTTTCCCTAAAACTATATATATATAAAACAATTGCAGCGTGGAAGGTGTTTATAAGCCAATTAAAATAACACACAAAATCCGTTAGATTCACTTCAACATTTAAATTTTATTTGTCAAAATATTTTCGTCGCTTTGAGACCGCGACCTGTTCACTGACAAAATTCTGTGCTGCATCTGAGAAAGTAATAGTTAGTTCATGATATATATGTACATGTGTATGTATGTATGTATGTATGTATGTATGTATGTATGTGCGTGTAC
>NC_068997.1:16700271-16701154 GCF_001194135.2 Octopus bimaculoides
TACATGAAATAAATTCGAATACAAAAATATTTTTCTGTTCTATAACACAAAATAGATAAGTATACGAAGTTTGAAAGTCTTTCGGTACCAAAAACACTACGTAAAACATTAATGAAAAATGTGTCCCCCGTTTTAAAAAAGATCCAGGGTGACTATAGAGGTGTACTCCCGTGTGGAATCTGGATGTTACCCCACTCGGATTTACGGTTGAGAGAGGGTTTGTACCCCTGTATACAGACAGCTTCAGTGACCTGTCTCAGCATTGCATCAGTGGGATGTTTGGACAAGATGTTTAATTTAAGTCTCCCTAAGGAGCCCTTGTGGCAGTCTACAGCATGCTGATAGAAGATGGAGTTTGGTTTCTTTTCAATGTATATATATATATATTAGCACTTACTTGCACCTCTCTCTCTCTCTTTGTATATATGTATATATGTATGTAGATGAAGGCATGTACATACATGTACATATATATGCATATTCTCATATATTGTTTATATATGTATATATGTATACATAATACACATGTATATGAATTTGAATTAAGAATTATTTTGACCAGCGTTGGTCTTAAAACCGACGTACCTTAAGAATTATGCATACATACACCACACACTTACCCACACCAGAGACCTACACACACACACACACATATACATGTATATAACATTAAGACACGTACACGTACATAAACACACACACATACATGCACACAATCGTTCACACACACATACATATGCAGACGTTGGCATGAGTTCATATTTGTGCAGAAACAAACGGCTGTATACATGTACACTAATTCATTTGAATTCGATATATGTATATAAGTTTATTAATATATAGATACGTGTGCATATATTTCTGTGTTTGCACGCGTGTATAT
>NC_068997.1:16702524-16702841 GCF_001194135.2 Octopus bimaculoides
ATATATATATATTTGTCCACATTGAGCTTCTTATAAGTAATACATATGGATATGTTTATGTTCTATACATATTTGCATATATATATAGCTATGCTTGGTCAAAAATTCGCTAGTGAAGTTTACTTTGCCCCATCGCAACATAAATTCTATTAAACAGTCACACTCAGCAACGCATACAAACACCGCATATACATACGTAAATAAATACATACATGCATACATACATACATACGCACGCATATACATATATAGATACACACACGCATATATATGTATGTATGTATGTATGTGTGTATATAAGAATATGTATGCGTATG
>NC_068997.1:16704450-16707759 GCF_001194135.2 Octopus bimaculoides
ACACACACACACACACACACACACACACACACACACACACACACACACACACACACACACACACATGTATATGTGTAAAATTCGAATGTAAACGCTCAAAGAAAGATATGGGTGGATTTGGGATTTTGACTCCTATTTCCAAAGAGGTTGATGCTCTGTACGTCCTCAATCTTAGTGCTAATTTGTAATTTTAATCTATAGCTATATAATGAATGCTATTTAAAAACCTCGAACCACCTATATTATCATTATTATTATTATCAATTACTTATATTCACCACAGATAATATTAACAATGATAATATCTTTCTTCGAGTGTCTACATTCGAATTTTGCTCAGAAATATATTTGCACCGAAGTAGGCTGATTTTGGTGCAAAACAAGTCAGAACGTTGATGGATGTTCACCGTGACGGATTTAGAACTTTTCAACGGTGATTCATGCTGATGAAGGTTGAGGCCCGCGGACCAGAACCAGAATACCCACATGACAATCTTTAATACCCACATGACAATCTTTAATGCTATAAGAGAGTATTGTAGTTCGCTTGAAGCATTGTGTATTGTTTGTAAAGAATAAAAAGTTTAGAATGGTATAACAATGCACTATAGAACAAAAAAAATGGACTATATACCTGTTGTAACTTGGTTATCTATAGTCCGATGATATATCGGAATTACAATTCCTTCTTCAGATCTTATTTGCTGGAGTCTCTGCTATAAACTCTGCTATAAACTTTATAGCAGAGGCTCCAGCAAATAAGATCTGAAGAAGGAATTGTAATTCCGAAATATCATCGGACTATAGATAACCAAGTTACAACAGGTATATAGTCCATTTTTTTGTTCTATAGTGCATTGTTATACCATTCTAAACTTATTATTCTTTAATGCTATGTTTTTAATTGTTTAATTCTTTAACCGTTCGCTCGCCTACTGTTACCTGTCATATTTCGGTGATTTCAGTGGTGGATTTGGGACTTTGACTCCTATTTCTATGACATATACCAGACGTAAAAGTACTGAGATCTCTTACGATCAACTAAAACCATTCAATGTCGTGTCCCAGCATGAACCATGATCCAGTAAACTGAAACAAAATAAAAGAACTGACTGCGTCCACTTCAAAATCGGAAGACACCACATTAATTAACAGTCTGTCGCTTTGAACTCGGTAAACCCTATGTCATCTTCAAATCTACTCGAGTGATTTTTGGCGACCGAAGAATTTTGTCCCACTTAAATGGAAAATGAATAGGCTTATGAATGATGAGGTAAATGAGGTTGGGAAGTGATGGCTGAAAGGAAATGTAAAGAAGAAAAAAATGTTGTTGCTGTTGTTGTTGTTGTTGTTGTTGTTGTTACTGCTATGTTCTTTGTTGTTGTCGTTGTTGTTGTTGTTGTTTAGGCAATAACCGGTCAAGTTTGATTAAGCAGACGACCAATGTTGAAAAGCATTAGAATTAAAAACCACTTTTATTTTCTTTAAATATGTCTCTTTATTCAATATAGCGCATTACAAGTTGCGGACGCAGTGTGGCCGGGTGCTCAAGACGTTTGCTTCGCAACTACGAGGGCCCTTGTTCGCGTCAGCTCGGCGTCCCTGGCTCCCGCATTATTTTTGTTTTTCTTTTAGTTGTGGATGATATTTGTCAGAGTGAGAATCGTTGTCTTTTGTTTAGGAATGTCATTTATTTCGATGTCAGTCTGGTGCTAGGGATACGATGAAGAAGCAGTAAAATAACTGATAACAGTGAATCGTTTAATTGATCAAAACGCAGTCTCTCTCTCTCTCTCTCTCTCTCTCTCTCTCTCTCTCTCTCTCTCTCTCTCTCTCTCTCTCTACATATATATACAGGCGTTGGAGTGGCTGTATGGTAAGTAGCTTGCTTACCAACCACCTGGTCCCCGTAACTTAGCGGTTCGTCAATGAAGATCGATAAAATGTCCCCGTAACTTAGCGGTTCGTCAATCGAGATCGATAAAATGTCCCCGTAACTTAGCGGTTCGGCAATAAAGATCGATAAAACGTCCCGTAACTTAGCGGTTCGTCAATGGAGTTCGATAAAATGTCCCCCGTAACTTAGCGCTTCGGCAATATATATATATATATATATATATAAAAATACATACATACATACATACATATGTATATATATATATATGTATATATGTGTATATACTTATACATACATAGAAACATATACATATATATATGTATATATATATATATATAGGCGCAGGAGTGGCTGTGTGTTAAGTAGCTTGCTTACCAACCACATGGTTCCGGGTTCAGTCCCACTGCGTGGCACCTAGGGCAAGTGTCTTCTACTATGGCCTCAGGCCGACCAAAGCCTTGTGAGTGGATTTGGTAGACGGAAACTGAAAGAAGCCCGTCGTATATATGTATATGCATATATATATTTGTGTGTCTGTGTTTGTCCCCCCAACATCGCTTGACAACCGATGCTAGTGTGTTTATGTCCCCGTCACTTGGCGGTTCGGCAAAAAGAGACCGATAGAATAAGTACTAGGCTTACAAAGAATAAGTCCTGGGGTCGATTTGCTCGACTAAAGGCGGTGCTCCAGAATGGCCACAGTCAAATGACTGAAACAAATAAAAGAGTAAAAGAGTATATATATATATATATATATATATACATACATACACTCGTTCACATTTTACGTCGACATCGCACGATTTCACTCTGTGGCCGTTTCATGCCTTTCTCCGTATCCTTCCCTCCCTTCCGCTTAACTCCTTTGTTTTTCACTTGTTCCCTTCTTCTCTAATGAGTCTCTGCCATTGGGATAACACGCACATACAGCATTTCCACCCTAGGACGCCTTCACACACACTCACACACACACTCACACTCACACACACACACTCACACTCACACACACACTCACACTCACACACACACACAAAATAACCATCGTGAGATCATAACGCAAAGTTAGAAATGGTACGCATACACCTCACACATAAACACAATAAGATCAGAATGCTCACACCGAGACACCCAAACGCTCACACGCGTCCGCATTCACGGACTTACACGCTCTATAATTATACAAAGGGAGACGGATATCTGAAGTAATCAATGATCTGGACAGATTTAACCGATAAATGTGGCCAGGAAATAGAGACAGGATAATAATGGGACCAGAGACAATATAGCCATTGGTATGGTTGGCGCAGAGCAGATCTGCAAAACGAGGACAACAAAAACAAGAGATTTTTTAATTAGATAACCATGTATGTTAATGTATGAACGTACTACATACACATATGTATGTATATATA
>NC_068997.1:16707879-16708176 GCF_001194135.2 Octopus bimaculoides
ATGTATGCTTGTGTGGAGGCGCAATGGCCCAGTGGTTATCGCAGCAGACTCGCGGTTTCGATTCCCAGACCGGGCGTTGTGAGTGTTTATTGAGCGAAAAGCACCTAAAAGATCCACGAGGCTCCGGCAGGGGATGGTGGCGAACCCTTCTGTACTCTTTCACCACGACTTTCTCTCACTCTTACTTCCTGTTTCTGTTGTGCTTGTAATCCAATGGGTCAGCCTTGTCACACTGTGTCACGCTGAATATTCCCGAGAACTACTCTGCGGAGTGCTCAGCCACTTGCACGTTAATTT
>NC_068997.1:16713186-16714436 GCF_001194135.2 Octopus bimaculoides
TATAAACATACACACATACATATATATATATATACATGTACACACACACATATTTATATATGTATATGCACACATATTTACGTACATTCTCTAACACATTCTGGTAGCCATTGATGCGTGGCTAGATTACGTTGAGATGAACATATGTATAAATACGCGCACGCGCATCCAAACATACACATACATATTTACATGGATACACCCATTGATAAATATATGAAGAAAGTGCATGAACTTACAAATATCAATTTATATACACATATATAAACATATATATACACACACCTTCATATCCCTAATACTGTGCTGTTTCTTTTTCTGCCTCATGTCAACCCTGATCGTGAAACCTGTGTTCAAAGGTGTTTTCAGCTGTGACTCTCACGTCTTTGTTTTAGACCGTGTATATTTAAGATTTTCTTATACAATGCAACTTCCCATTTGAAGACGGCACTGTGTGATTCTAAAGAAGATATGAAAGGGGCTCAGATTTAATACGCCTAAATATTACCTCCTTCCCTAATCCTTATTAGGTCAAATACAGTCGAGTTCCATGACGATAAAGCGTACCGTGTTTACCTTAATTGACTTCAAACTTTCTCGTGAAGACTTTATGTTGTAGCGGTCTCAATAAACCGTTGATTATATTTTTCGTTGTCAGAAAATATTCTGTATTCAATCGCAAGTATGACGTTGGGTGTTAGGCAGTTCGCTTCTCAGTCTCATAGTCCAAGCCTACTGAGTGAAACATTTCCTAAGTTTACAAACCACCCGCTGACGATTTATTATTAATCTAACCCTTGTAGCCGGTGCTTCAGTATGACCACATTCTAATGCCTGAAGCAAGTAAAGGATTATGTCAGGCTGACCTTGGAGAAAAAAGATAAAGTTAAAGAGAAGTGAAATTGTTTCAACCATAAATCAAATTGAAGGCATATAATCTGTGTACTTATTGATTATTTCGTCTGTACTACTCTTAATCTACCCACGTACAAACCAGTCGTACATCCACACACACACATATAATATATATATATGTACAATATATATTCACCATTCTGGACTGCTAAAATCTTTTTCATTCTCTGTTTATTTTCTCATTTCTTTCTGTTGAAGAGCGTAGGTCCGAAACGTAAAAGACTCTTTCATTTTCCCGAGCATCGTCAAACTAATCGTCATTCACTTGTCATCGTCTTTTGTTTTTCTACAAATTTCCACTATATATATATATATATATATATATATATATATAT
>NC_068997.1:16714980-16715409 GCF_001194135.2 Octopus bimaculoides
TATATATATATATATGTGTTTGTGTGTGTGTGTGTGTGTGTGTACATATTTGTGTGTCTGTGTTTGTCCCCCCAACTATCACTTGACAACCGATGCTGGTGTGTTTTACGTCCCCGTAACTTAGCGGTTCGGTGAATGTGACCGATAGAATAAGTCCTGGTGTCGATTTGCTGGACTAAAGGCGGTGCTCCAGCATGGCCACAGTCAAATGACTGAAACAAGTAGAAGAGTATAAAAGAAGATATATCGACACCCGTACACCCGAATGACTTTGCCTATCCTCATTTCAAAGGGTCGTCGGCCTCATTATACCCGCTCCCCAACAGCAGCTTCACTCCTTTACATGCACTGATACATATACGCATAAAAAAAGAGCCCTACCCACATGGAACTACTTATACATTCTCCCAAAATCAGGTTCTCTCATAC
>NC_068997.1:16716106-16716429 GCF_001194135.2 Octopus bimaculoides
ACACACACACACACACATGTTGGCACACACACACACGTTGGCAAACACACACACAGACACACACACACACACGTTGGCACACACACACACACACACACACACACACACACACATTCACATACACGCACACACACACACAAAACACAGAGAACTGCGTCCACAGCCTCCAAACGGCAGGTTTATTTCGTCATATATACGTACATTAATACACATACACATTAACATACACACATACACACATACATTAACATATTAAGACACACACCTCCATTAGCACTCACACACACACACACACACACACACACACATACACACACACACAC
>NC_068997.1:16716439-16716900 GCF_001194135.2 Octopus bimaculoides
ACACACACACACACACACACATACACACACACACACACACACACACGCAGCTATACGCATGCAACCACCCAACGGCAGGTTCAGTCACTGAAACAGACCAAACACAGCCGGTTGCAGAATCACAATGAAACAGATCTGGCGTAGCCGGTCCTAAACGACAGCTTTTAAGTAGCGTGAAAGTATGGCTAGTTAATTCCCTTAAGCTTTCACTACACATTGTCAAACCGACTTGCGGGTGTTGTAGCAGTGTCATTGTTGTTGGTGTTGGTGGTGGTGGTGGTGGTGATAGTGGTGCTGGCGAGAGAGGTCTGGCACGTACTGGCGATGAAGATCGATAATGATTGATACACTGATAGGTCAGGAAGAAAGGAAGAAAGAAAGAGAGAAGGACAGGAAAAAGATGGGAAAGAGACGGAGTATATATGTATATATATATATATATATATATATATATATATATA
>NC_068997.1:16717216-16719930 GCF_001194135.2 Octopus bimaculoides
CACACACACACACACACAAATATATATAATATCTATTCTTTTATTCGTTTCCGCAATGTGCCTACGGTCATGCTACAGCAATACCGGGAAAGAAAGTTTTAAAAAAATCATGGGCTTAACGTGGAGTTTCGTGATCTACTGATCGAGCTAAACGGACTAAGGCAAGAAAAAGACCGCTGCATTATGTTTTCTAATAAACCGCTCACTTTCAGCTGGATTGCCATTTCGTATTAATACTGCTTCTGTCGCTATGCTATCATATTTAATAAGCCTACTGGATATGTACGATATCAGTACATGAAAAGACACTGAAATTCCATATGAATCGTTAGGAGTGAGGTTTAATTGTCATGCTGCTACAGGACGTCTGTCACTGAGGAGACCAGGAAGGACGAAATCACGTGAACTGACAGTTACGGCGCCTGTAGCAGACGATTCTCGTTTGATAACGATATAAATATGATTGCTTTTATGCATCATCTTTAAAAAAGAAAAAAGTTCAACATTCGGTTTTCTGACAAAACGTCCACATAAAGATTGGACATAAAAATTGTCTTTTGAAACTGAAACTGCTTTTGCAAATTTATTTCAATGGTACTTGCAACAACCGCTGCCTGATGTAGAGGCCTAGTTACACATAAGAAGAATAGCTTCATATATGATAATTGAAGGGTTATGATCGTATAAACATTTGAACAGTTTTAAAAAAATGATTCCTACGTAATTGCAGTCGTGAACATTGGTAGCCAATTCATTATTTTGGATGCAAATAACGAAACTTACAATTTACAATGAAGATGTTACAACAGAATCGATATGATGAACACTCGGCTTACATTCTGCTTCGCGTTGGAAAGCGAATGGGCGACTTGATACTGATAGCAATCATGAGGTTCCAAATGGCGTTCAAGTTGTAAGAAATAAAGACGAAATTATAAATCAAGCTTTTGGCAGTCGATTGGATCCAACCACATCAGAAGTCGTGAGAAAGTATTACAGAGGTAAAAAGCTTCATTACAGCTGAAATGGTTGTTGGAGTATTGTAAGGAAACTTCTTTAAATTTGTCTTTATTAGCCACTCGACCTGATGAAAATTCTAACTGGGCCCCACCTGCAAGGTCATGCGCTGTTTATCTCGATATGAGATCACCATGTCGTGCACATATGGTTGTGATGCATGTGCCTGGTGTACCCTTATCAGACGGGCAGTCATGATGGGTATAATGGGCTTCGTATATTTTACGCCAGTGTCACTTTGATGGCATGCACTGCTCTCTCACTCAATAATGATAATTATAATAATAATAATGAGAAGAATCCTTTTTACTATAGACACAAGGTCTAAAATTTGTGGGGAGGGGACTAGTCGATTACATCAATCTCAGTGTTTGGCTGGTACTTCATTTATCGACCCCTCAAAAAGATGAAAGGCAAAGTTGACTTCGGCGGAATTTGAACTCAGAACGTAAAGACAGAGGAAGTGCTGCTAAGCATTTTGTCCTGCGCGCTAACGATTCTGCCAGCTCTCCGCCTATTATCTTCTACAACAACAACAACAACAATAATAATAATAATAATAATAATAATAATAATAATAATAATAATAATAATAATAATAATGATAATAATAATAATAATAATGACGATGACGATGCTGATGAGGGTGTTGGTGGTGGTTGTGGTGGTGTTGCTGATGGTATGATGATGATAGTTATGTTAATGATGGTGATGATGAAAATAATGATGATGATTATGATGATGACGATCACTTCTTTTAATAATAATGATAATAATAATAATAGTAAAAGTAATGATAATCAGATATGCATGCTTACGTACACACATGTAACACGTACAAACATAATAAACCGAGGTGTTTTATCTGTGAGGCTAATTTATCGCACTCTCTTCACACACACACACACATACACACACACACACACACACACACACACACACACACACACACACACACACACACACACACACACACACACACACACACACACACACACACACACACACACACTCTTTTACTCTTCCACTTTAATCTTTCCTTTCACTACACCTCATACGCAAGCTCCTACTTCAGTGCTTGCTCAGAGCTTTTCTTTGGCGTAAATAGACACTTAAAGAACGAGGTTCTGGTGTGAAAACGGCACGCTGCATTTTCCGTATCACTATATCTATTAGCAGACTAGAAGGTGCTGACGAGCTTAAGTTTGGAAGAAACTAAATAATTCAAACCTGTTCACTATGGAATACTACAAATTATTTTGCCTTTGGAAATAGTGAGTCCAAAATGAAAATTTCCAAGTCATACTAATTCGTGGCTTCAAATCAAGCCCCGTCGTTACCTACAAATTGATGCATGTGTAATTTATGTATACACCTATATACATACATACATACATACATACATATATCTACTTACGTACTTACATACGTACGTACGTACACACATACATACGTACGTACGTACACACGTACATACGTACATACATACTTACGCGCTCAAACATATATACATACGTATCGTATATATCGAATATATATATATATATATATATATATATATATATATACACCATATCCATCTTATGCGTATAATGTGCCTATGTGTCTATATATGCGCACACATATACTGACATATACACACATACACACTTAAACACACGCATATATATATATATATATATATATATATATATATA
>NC_068997.1:16719940-16721778 GCF_001194135.2 Octopus bimaculoides
TATATATATATATATATATATATATATATGTATGAAATTATATGTATATACAAATATATATGTATATGTATAAATGTACATATGTACAATATATATATACATACATAGCTACACATACCTTATCATATAGCTGTATATATTTCCACTCACACACACACACACACACACACACACACACACACACACACACACACACACACACACACACACACACACAGAGTAGCAAATTATATTTCTACCCGATAATCCAGTTTCAGTGTTGAGATGAAACGATGAAATCGCTAACACCATTCCTGTAAAACTGAAGAATCTTTACCAATAGTTCTCACAATTCCGCAGACTTAAGGGAAACTGGTGCAACACTGTGTATTGTATTGATGTACATGCATATTGTCTATGTTTGAGTACTGTACTTTATGTACAGCTGTAGTGTGCATTATGTACAGTGTATCGCAAATTGTGTGTTGTGAAATGCGTGTATTGTGTACTCTATGTATTTTTGTGTTGTGTACCGTTTGTATTGCACTAAGTATTGTGTACTGTGTTTTGTTTATTGTATGCTGTGTATTGTATGTTGTGCTCCGTGTTTTGTGTATTGTGTACTGTTCATTCAATGTTTGATATGTACTGTGCGTAGTTTATTGTGTATATGTATTGTGTGTTGTCTGGTATGTATTGTGCACTGTGTATTGTGTGTTGTGCGCTGTGTACTGTGTATTGTGTATTGTGCATTGTATGTTTGCTACGTATTGTATATAGCTTATTGTGTTTTATGTACTGTGTGGTGCGTGCTGTGTATCGTGTATTGTCTGTTATGTACTTTGTACTGTGTATTGTGCGCTGTTACTGGTATTGTGGGTTGTGAGCGGTGCAGTGTGTTGTATGCTATCTATTGAATATTGTGTGTTGCGTACCGTATGCTGTGTATTAGGTATTGTGCACTGTGTATTTTGTACTATATGCTGTGTGTTGTGTATTGTGTATTGCATATTGCGAACTGTGTTTTGTGTATAGTGTGATGTGTGTATTGTGTGTTGCGTTGTGTTTTGTGTGTTGCGTTGTGTTTTGTGTGTTGTGTGCTGTGTGATAGCATTGTGCGCTGAATAATGTGTTTTGTGCCCTATGTACTGTACATCATAAAATGTGTTGTATGTTTTGTACAGTATGTGAATGCGCATGGCTTAGTGGTTTGTGTGTTCAACTCACAATCGTAAAGTTGTGAGTTTGATTTCCGGTGGTGTATTGTGTTCTTGAGCACGACCCTTTATTTCCCGTTACTCCAGTCCACTTAGCTGGCAAAAATGAATTATATACCTGTAATTCAAAAGGGGCCAGCTTTGTCACATTCGGTATGTCATGCTGATTCTCCTTGAGAACTACGTTAAGGATGCACTCATCTGTGGAGTGCTCGGCCAGTTGCACGTTAATTTCAGGACCACGCTGTTCGGTTGATCGAATCAACTGGATCTTCGTCGTAACCAACGGAGTACCCAGCCAAATCGTGTAGTGTGTACTGTGTGTGGTTTACTGTGTAATGTGTGCCGTGTATTGTATGAAATTGTGTATATATAGAGTAGCGTGTATTGTTTGTTGTGTAGCGTGTTATATGAACTAATTACTATGCCTTGTTAGGTTGTGTATAATGAGTTGTGTATTATGTGTGCATTTGGGAGAGGCTGGCGAAATAGTTGAATAATAAAATGGAAGCTGGAATTAAGCAGAGTAATGATGTAAATTGAAGACTGAGAGAGAAAGAGTAGAACTTAAATAAGGAGACGCAGAGAGAGAGAGAGAGAGAGAGAGAGAGAGAGAGAGAGAGAGAGAGAGAGAGAGAGAGA
>NC_068997.1:16721893-16722472 GCF_001194135.2 Octopus bimaculoides
TATGAATATGAGGAGAAAGGCGGCGTGGGAGAGAGGGGTGAGAGAGTGAAAGAGAAAGAGAGAGAGAGAAAGATAAAGATAGATAGATAGATAGATAGATAGATAGATAGATAGATAGATAGAGAGAGAAAGACAGACAGACAGACAGACAGACAGACAGACAGACAGACAGAGAAAGAGAGAAAGAGAAAACAATCTTCTTATTAAATCTATTGGGTTGCGGTGAGAAGATTGGTGGGAACAGAGTCACGAGAGGAACACACCTCACGGAAACGAGAAAGAGAAAGAAAGAAAGAAAGGATGAGTGAATGAAAATGAAACAGAGAAACACAGAGAAAGACTTAGATGGAAAATAAGAGAGATGGTGAGCGCCAAAAGAACTTAAGAAGGCGAAAAAGAAAGTCAGACATTTTTCTTATTGAATAACGTTTTGTCTCCCATAAGTACAATGTTTTATATATGTATGTATATATAAGTGCATGTACGTGTGTAAGTGTGTGAATCTCTCTCTCTCTCTCTCTCTCTCTCTCTCTCTCTATATATATATATATATATATATATATATATATATATATATAT
>NC_068997.1:16722944-16723957 GCF_001194135.2 Octopus bimaculoides
TATATATATATATATATATATGATTCCTTTATTCTTTTCCTCTTTTACTTGTTTCAGTCATTTGACTGCGGCCATGCTGGAGCAACGCCTTTTAGTCGAACAAAGCAACCCCAGGACTTATTGTTTGTAAGCCTAGTACTTATCCAATCGCTCTCCTTTGCCGAACGACTAAGTTACGGGGATATAACATAAACACACCAAAGAGCATCACAGCAAACCACAGCACATACCCAAGGCACACAGAGCTGCGCTCGGCAGTGAAGTGAAAGCGCGTTATAAAAATAAAACTACTGAACAATAATAATAATAATAATAATAATAATAATAATAATAATAATAACAACAATAAGAGTAAAAAGTATGTATGATGGTCACGGCTGGAACGCTTTTTAATATAGAACTGCTCGATCAGGGTCGATCTGGAGCTAAAGATCAACAACAGCAAGAAAACGAAGTCGAAGAGCAACAATAACATTTTGTGGTAACTTAACCAACTTAGACAAACAAGAACCTAAATGAAAGCGCTATCGCTACATACTTCGTTCACTTTCATTGATCCTAGCACATTAATGGTGAATTAACGTCAAAATAAACAAACGAATAAGCGAATAAAGGAATAAATAAAGAAACTGAAATCTGGATTCTCAATTTCGTAACGTTTCTCTCGAGTTGCGCTAAAGCCGCACACCTGCGCAATCGTAATAGAGAAATGGAAGGAAGAGAGTTAATGCGAGGATATTGTTTTAGTATAATAACGTTGTTTATAGAAGGAATAATAGCAGCTTATCCCCTTGTTCCAAGGATAAAAGAATATACATTTAGGCTGAGATAAACAGACAAGCAGTCAGGAGTGGATATACATACATGATACATACATACATACACATACATAATACATACATATATATATATATATATGTATGTATGTATGTACGTATGTATGTACAGAGAGAGAGAGAGAGAGAGAGAGAGAGAGAGAGAGAGAGAGAGAGAGAGAGAGAGAGAGAGAGAGA
>NC_068997.1:16724995-16726134 GCF_001194135.2 Octopus bimaculoides
TATATATATATATATATATATATGTGTGTGTGTGTGTGTGTCCGCTAAGTTACGGGGACGTAAACACACTAGCATCGGTTGTCAAGCGATGTTGGCGGGACAAACACAGCCACACAAACATATACACACATACATATACATATATATACATATACGACGGGCATCTTCCAGTTTCCGTCTACCAAATCCACTCACAAGGCTTTGGTCGGCCCGAGGCTATAGTAGAAGACACTTGCCCAAGGTGCTACGCAGTGGGACTGAACCCGGAACCATGTGGTTGGTAAACCAACTACTTACCACACAGTCACTCCTGCGTCATATATATATATGTACATATGATACATACACATATATGTATGTGCACAAGTATATGCATAAACATTTGTGCAAATGTATACACATATATGTGTGTGTCTATATCTAAATATCTAAATAGCACACGCATTCACACATACATACACACATACGCGCGCACACAAACTATATATATATATGAATGTATATATGTATATATACACAACTACACACACATATATATATACACACACATATATATATGAATGTATATATGTATATATACACAACTACATATATATATATACACACACAAACATTCACACACACATATACATATATACATACATATACATACATCTATTTATGTATCTATGTAATGGGTGTGTGTTTGCGCTCGTTTCTTTCTGAGAGAGGTGTGTGTAGGTATGTGTGTGTGTGTGTGTGTGTGTGTGTGTGTGTGTGAGAGAGAGAGAGAGAGAGAGAGAGAGAGAGAGAGAGAGAGAGAGACGTAGTGATAGTTTGTCTTGTGTTATTTCAGCTCATGTCAGGATCTGAAGGGGGGAAGAAGACGTAATGAATTTAGCTCCGTTGACCTTTTATACGCCCCAAAACTGGATCATTCTTTTGAAGATAGCGAATATCATTGTTTTAGCATAAATCAGCTTTCCTTCTGTGGAAACGGTCATTTCATATTAGCCAGACTGACACGACTTTTTAGATAAGTAGCTCTCATGAGCTACCACTACTACTACTACTACTACTACTACTACTACTACTACTACTACTACTACTACTACTACTACTACCACCACCACCACTATCACCACCACCACCACCACCAC
>NC_068997.1:16726565-16727335 GCF_001194135.2 Octopus bimaculoides
CACCACCACCACCACCACCACTACTACTACTACTACTACTACTACTACTACTGCTGCTGCTGCTGCTGCTGCTGCTGCTGCTGCTGCTGCTGCTGCTGCTGCTGCTGCTGCTGCTAGCGCCACTCATGTTGCTGCTTGCGTTTGTGTGCATGTATATATCTGGGTATATATCTGGGTATTTCACAAGTGTGTGGATATATACCAGTCCACATATGAATAAATATGTATATATATGTGTGTGTGTGTGTGTGTGCGTATATATATATATATATATATATATATATATATATATGTATGCATGTATACATTTGTATGTAAAAGTATGCATATGTGTGTGTGTATATATGTATGTATATATGCACATATATTGGATATATGCATATATATACATACATGGTGGTGCTCCAGTATGACCGCAGCCGCATGGCTGAATGTGTGTGTGTAACCATTCTCAGCCAGTCGGTCTGAACGCAAACTCATATCGAACAGAGCACATTCTCCCCATAAAAACAAGTGATCTTTAGGACAATGTCCAGTTTGCAGCACCGCTGAACACAACGTACACTTTTGAAAATCAGCTAAAGTGAAACCGGTTATGTGTATATTTGTGTGCGCGTGCGTGTGAGTGCGTATACACCCATATAACCACCCCCACACACATGAGCAAATACAGATATATTAAAATTTAGATAAACCTTTAGATATTCTCCGTGGATTTTCAACTTTTACTTCTGTGCAACTACTTGTTTGGATATTATATATATATATAT
>NC_068997.1:16728475-16729114 GCF_001194135.2 Octopus bimaculoides
TATATATATATATTACACACACACACACACCTATATGTTCTGTATTCGAATATCACCGTAGTAGTTTTGCTATACCATTTTATGTCTATTGACAAGATAAGATAAAATACATATGAGTAAATAGCAGTCAAAAGTTAGCGGAGGAGATGAAGTCTTTAGCATGACTGTCGACTGGATATGTATGAAAAAGAACTAGGAAAGTTACTCGCGAAAGACTAGCGTCCTTATCCAGGAGAATGACTAGCTTCCATTTCATTCTTGTTAGGCAGCTGAAGCCAAGTCTACGATCTGATAGCATTCTTCCCCCTCCTGGGACCAAAGAGACAGTCTTCGTTTTAAATTTACCAAAATAGATTCAGTGAAGTGTGTGAATATACATAATTACATGCAAAATTACATGCATACGTATATCTATGTGTGCGTGAGTGCGTGTGCATATATATATATATATTTATGTGTGTATATGTATATGTGTGTGCGTGTATATATATATGTATGTATATGCATGTATGTATATATATATATATATATATATATGTATATATATATTTACATATATATATATACATGTGTATGTATGTATGTATGTATATATATATGTATATATATATATATATATATATATATATATATATATAT
>NC_068997.1:16729492-16730871 GCF_001194135.2 Octopus bimaculoides
ATATATATATATATATATATATATATACATATATATACACATATTTATATATATACACACACACACACATATATATGTATGTATGTATGTATGTATGTATGTATGTATGTATGTATGTATGCATGTAATCGCGTCTTGTCAAAGGAAATTACTATGGAGAAAGAATTTTAATAGCATCGTCTGCAACAATAGCAACACGATCATCAACATCATCAAAACAAAAGCAGCAACAACAACAACAACAATTATGATGACGACGACGACGACGACGACGACGACGACGACGACGACGGCTACCATCATCAGCAGCAGTAGCAGCAACAAAAGCAACGGTAGCAACATCTACATTTAAAATAACAACAGTAGCTAGAACAGCAACAACAACAACAACAACAACAACGAGTGTAGCAATTGTTACTAATTAGTTTGAGATTACCGAAATACCACCGTTAGATGGCACTGTTGTCAGCCGGAAATGGAAATTTAACTAGAAAATAATTGTTCGAATATTCTGGAGACATTGTCTGTAATGAGAATTCTAAATTTTTATCTCGTATTAACATTTTTAAGCCTTGATACAAATAACACGTTTTTTTTAAATTTCTTTTTTTCAGCTTCTAACGTTAAAGAACAAATTTAGCTGACTCGACCTCAATATATTACTGGTTGTTGTTTAGTACTATGTCATCCTAACTGAACTATGAGAGTTATGATCAAGAGTATTCCAGTCGTGACTACTCCCGCTTATTTTTCAGACATGGTGTATCTTGGACTACATTTAGACATTGTGTCTATTTCCGTCTGAAGACCAAAATGTTTGATTTAATACCGATTCAATTCGACTATTATTTATAGTAGGTTGAGCGAGCACTTTCATGTGTCCGTCCTTGGCTTAAATCCGTCATGGATAACCTGCGGCCCACGAGACTTTCTGAATGGCATATCTAACGAAAATTTATCTCAAATTTTTTAATAGTGCTGTCCTCTTGATGGTAAGCGAATTCTCAAAAAAAGTTTGTTTTGTTTTAACGCTCGACGTCTTATGGGGGACTTTTCTCTCTCTCTCTCTCTCTCTCTCTCTATATATATATATATATATATATATATATATATATATGTTTATACAATATATACATGTACATATATGATTACATGGAATATATTATATATCTATATATAGGAATAAGTTTTAGCAAAAATTGATTTAGTTTAATGCTTAAAAATAATGGGGAGGTTCATAATGTTTCGGACGCCAATCCTTCACCATAAGAAAAGTATTGAAGAAAAGTAGAGGAAGAGTTTGAAAGAGGAAAAGGGGCTGAGAAGAGAGTGAATGAGAGGAAGAGAGAGAGAGAGAGAGAGAGAGAGAGAGAGAGAGA
>NC_068997.1:16731024-16732160 GCF_001194135.2 Octopus bimaculoides
AGAGAGAGAGAGAGAGAGAGAGAGAGAGAGAGAGAGAGAGAGAGAGAGAGAGAGAGAGAAAGAGAGTGATAAAGAAAGAAACAAAGAACGAAAGAACGGATGCTGTACATGGGCCAGGGTCTAGGGGAAATGCGGTTTTATGACAGAGTGAAGAAGGGAAGAGGGCTGTGTGTACGTGGGTGTCAAGAAGAATATTCGTGTTTTAAGATCGATATAGTTCAATACTATATCATACACGACACACGTATTAGAACGCTATCCGAGTGCATCGTGCAATATACAATAGCCACATATTTCTTGACAAAGACACAGTAATACTTTTTACCACCAGTTTTCTAACTTTCGCTAATTATTATTAGTGAAAACTTCATCAATACTTACAAAACAGTGTTTAATTCATTCAAAATTGACGAAATGTGATACCTTTATCATAATCCATCATTTGGTTGCCATGGGATTTGTGTCTTGTAAGTTAATCCATTATAACACACATGGACTGACATTAATACTACAAATTGGATTGCGAAAATCGAGTGGACATACAGAAGCTTCTTCTCTTGGAATATATTCAGCCAAACAATTTCGTAACAAAGATATATATCACTGTCAGAAAGCAGAGGTAAAGATCTATAAAATATAAATTAGATTCCTAGACGAACAGGAACCATATTTTTCATGACAAATACGTAGACATAATTTCTATCAGTGTTCCTCAAACTTTTACGAATGATTGGTAGCGAAAACATCTTCCAATTACTGGCTGTGTGAAAGAACAGCATTAAATTCATTCACGAAGCTACCAAAAGCGACGTACAAAAGTCAGGACCAACATTCTATTACAATATGAAGCCGGAGAAGAGAAAAAAAAAATTAATTACCTGAAATCTCATGAAAACACTATTACGGTGTGTCATACATCATAAATACTTTCTGCTATTGTCAATACATTGACCTTATCTATGTGCGTCAGTAACCCGAGTTTTGTTTCTTTCGCATAAGAAAGTATTGAATTGATCATGTGATTAACTAAGTCGTTGCAGCTAGACAAGGAAAATACTAGCGGCGGACGAACTTCTCGGTTGCAGATAGACCAAGCCTTATATTGTGTGTGTGTATATATATATATATATATATAT
>NC_068997.1:16732834-16733174 GCF_001194135.2 Octopus bimaculoides
AGAGAGAGAGAGAGAGAGAGAGAGAGAGAGAGAGAGAGAGAGAAAGAGAGTGAAAAAGAGAGAAAGAGGGAAGTGGGAAGAGTGGGAGAAATAAAGAAAGAGGAAGATATCCTGTGACTGTTGTGATTTGGCTGACGTTGAGATGCTGGTAGAAAATTTAAGTAAAGTGAAATTGGATGGCTTAAAATAGATCCAGCACGGTGCATAAGTTCAATCTGCATATGTGACACCCAGTATTGATTTCTAGTTATTAGTGTGTGTGTGTGTGTGTGTGTGTGTGTGTGTATCATATATTTATTATATATTATATATGTGTATATAAATATATATATATATATTT
>NC_068997.1:16736151-16736750 GCF_001194135.2 Octopus bimaculoides
CATACCTACCCGTATAATTTATGCCAAATTGTATTACGTTCCAGATTGCTTTACGTAATACGTACATACATACACACATACATACATACATATATATATATATATATATATATATATATATATATATATATATATGCATACATGTGTGTGTATATATATATATATATGTATATATATTAAAAAAGTGCGTATGTGTGTGTGCCTATATGTGAGTGTTTATGTGTGAATGCGTATGTGTGCGTATGTGTATACACACACCCACACAACCCCCCCCACTCACACATATAATTTCACTAATTACGTTGCGTTTTCCATGCATGTTTCTTTTCTATCATTCATTCATATATGCAGTCATCTCTTTCTTCCTTTCTTTCTTTCCTTCAGGCATCTACCAACTATCGCTCCCCCCCTCTCTCTCTCTCTCTCTCTCTCTTTCTGCGTCTCATTCGCTTTTCCTCTGCCCGCCCCCTCCTCCCCATCCGTTCCCACATTCATCTGCATATCTGTCAATCCGTTGATTGTTCTTCATTACTCCTTTGCCACAATCATCGTCATCACCAGCGTTCGTCAAACGACAACGATGACCACCACCACCACCA
>NC_068997.1:16738810-16739384 GCF_001194135.2 Octopus bimaculoides
CAAGAAAAAAATAATAATTAAAAGAAAGAAAAAAAAAATATAAAGAAAAAGGAAAAATGGGAAAGCGAGGGGAAAAATATTATAATGATGATGATGATGATGATGATGATGATGATGATGATGATGATGATGATGATGATGGTGGTGGTGGTGGTGGTGGTGATGGTGGTGATGATGATGATGATGATGATGATGACAATGATGATTTCGATGATGAAGATGATGATGAGGAGGAAAAAGAAGAGGATAAAAGGGAGGACTAGTATGAGGGGATAATGACGAAGATGATGATGACGACGGCGACGAAGACGACGGTGACGATAAAGATGATGATGATGATGATGATGATGATGATGACGATGATGATGATGATGATGATGATAATGATGGTGATGATGATGTTAAAATGATGATTGTGGCGTTGGCAAGACTTCTACTATACGTCTGATGAGTGGTATCGAAAGAGAATTCGAGGTTGAGGTCACTGTAGTTCTGTCTGATACACTACACACACACGCACGCGCACACACACACACACACACACACACACACACACACACACACACACACACAC
>NC_068997.1:16740888-16744685 GCF_001194135.2 Octopus bimaculoides
ATATGGTCATAAAAAACAGTTACATTCTCATCAGTGTTTCCTCAGCGTTACAAACCTGTTATAAATTCTTTGCAGATTGGCAGGAACTTGAGTAATCTTTCTAATTTCGTTACTCATAAGAAATATATGGTAATTGTTTGCAATATGTACGCAAGGGCTGACACATTTTAAAGAAAGACTAAAGTGAAGGTTGTAGCTTTGATAACTTCACAGGAATAATTAGCGTCGCTAATGAAGTTAGAATGCTTGAAGCGTGTCACAGCCTCTACGGCCCCCCCCCCTGCTGTTCCCAACTTTTATACGCTTAACGACTTTTCATGTTGGCAAAATGCCACAGATATAGCGGATGGGGCGGATGAGATGCAATCAAATGAATCGAACTAAGTACATAACGAGTACCTATTTGATCGATTAACGTGGATAGGGGATGAAGAGTAATTTCAATCATTCGGTTCAGGATTTGAAAGCGTAGTCGAGAAGGAACGAAGAGAAAAAGAACAAGGAAACAAAGACAAAAACAAAAACAAAAGCCGTTAGTCATTCATGTTCAATACTGAAGCGTTTTTGTCACCCTATTTACTCTTGCCATGTATATAAGAATAATTTAAGAAAACACGTATCAGAGATTGTAAGAAATGGTAATAACACTAATTAAGTTTCTTGATACCAGATAACCAGTAGTAATTAGTTTAATGTAGATAGCTATTAAAGACAGGTAAATTAGTTTTTGTTTTACCTGGAGAAATTTCTCAATGTTTAACTAATGAATGTCTTTTAACTAAGGTAGATGATGGACTAATCATTGTCTATTAACTCTTAAACATACTTTCACTTTTAACACTTGCGGTTATATTTTCTACTATTTCATTTGACTTCTGTCTCCTCCAGCCTCTAACTGCTTCTTCTTCCTACCTTCATTCGATCACTTTGTCTTTCTTTATATCTATTCTTTCTTTCTTTTTCGTTTTTATTTATCTCTTCTCTCTTTAATTCTTGTTACGCGTCTAAACATACGTGCAGATACGCATACGAAAAGTACAATGTCGCCATTACTAAACTGAAATTCTCTCTGTCTGTCTCTGTCTGCCTGTCTCTCTCTCTCTCTGTCTGTTTGTGTCTCTCTCACACACACACTCTCTCTCTCTCCCTTTCATCTCCCTCCGCGCTCTATCTATGTTTCTGTTTATCATTTCCCTTGCACAAGCACTAAAGCAACGTACACACAAACACAGGTCTACTCATGCAGATGCGATGTATTGCATGCAATCATGTCGGTACTAAAATAAACAAGTGATGTAGCTGAAGCGAAAAATAATGAGGAAGGGTGCGCAAAATCACGTACGCTCACTCATACACACACACACACACACGCACACACACGCTCACACACACAAATACTCACACACGTACATATATACACACACACTTTTGTATAATAGAACGACGTAGTTAAGTAAAAGTGTTCAATAGATTACTGGTACCTTTGTCGCACCTTTTTCTCCGCCGAAATGAACAAAACGAAAACGGAGTCGTCATGGACACTCTACGTCAGTGGTCCTCAGCAGGAACCCACACGGTCCTTAAGGGGTCTACAAAGCTCTTAAGAGGTTCACATAGAATTTTGATGTTAAAATTTGCGTACAATAAATTGTTTTTTTACAAATATTTTATCAATTTTTTTTAAAAATAAAATTTCTGATAATATTTAATTATAAAAATATACTTTTTAACTTGTTTCAGTCGTTTGACTGCAAGCATGCTGGAGCACCGCCTTTAGTCGAACAAATCGACCCCAGGACTTAGTCTTTGTAAGCCTAGTACTTATTCTATCGTAATCTTTTGCCGAACCTTTAGGTCTCGGGGACATAAACACACCAACATCAGTTGTCAAGCGATGTTGCGGGGACAGACACAGACACACAAGCATATACACACACATATACATATATGATGGGCTTCTTTCAGTTTCCATCTGCCAAATCCAGTCACAAGGCTTCGGTTGGTCTAAGACTATAGTATAAGTCACTTGGCCAAGGTGTCACGCTGTGGAACTGAACCCGGAACCATGTGGCTAGGAAGCAAGTTTCTTACCACACGAGGAACTTTTTTAAACATCGAATGTTTACATTATTTACATTTGACGGATATTTGACGAATGATAATGATGATAATAATAATAATAATAATAATAATAATAATAATAATAATAATAATAATAATAACTTTGTTAAACATTTGTTCGACATTTGTTAAAAATCAACATATCAGATTAAAGAGTTGTTTACGAATATACGTTTATTGAAGGGAACAATTGACAAATTACAACAAAATCATATGCACGTAAAAAATAAAATAAAACAACAGTATGAATAATTTAATTAGCTCCAAACTATGTACTGATGTGCAAAACACATGAAAAAACGAATAAAGAGATACATCAGTTGTATGTTATAGGAATTGAACCTGCTTTGCTTACGATGGATGACCGCTATCAGATATTACAACTATACAATGGAGCTGTACGATCGATGGGCCTGCTAGAAATAGCCCGTGATAAACTGTTAAATGTAGGTGTGTGCAATAAGGGCCTCATCAAGTGAAATATATGGATGATATGAAATGCTAGATGTGTGTGTTAAGCCGAAGCATTTGAACGGCTGTTTATGTGTAACGATGGTATTCTCGTGCAGGGCAAACTAGAAAGCAGGTCTAACCAAGAAGCAGGTCTAACCAAGAAGCAGGGCTAACTAGGAAACAGGTCTAAAAAGTAAGATATTTGACCTTCAGGTTTTGTACCAAAAATTTTGGCTCAGCCTTTTCGGAAAGCTTTAAGTAAAAGGTGGAGGACGTAGAAGAGAAATTAGAGACAAAAGCATTCAAGAGACGTAGTGGTGGTGGTGGTGGGCGGGGGGCTGAGGTAAAATGTATGGCAAAATGGAAACCAAGAAAGAAAACAAGGTAAAGCAAGTATGGAAGATAAATGATAGAGAAAGAAAGAGGAGATTGAGAGAAAAGAGACATATACAAGAGAAACACACATAGTGAGATAGAAAGAGAGGGAGATAGATAGATAGAGAGAGAGAGGGAGAGAGAGAGAGAGAGAGAGAGAGAGAGAGAGAGAGAGAGAGAGAGAGAGAGAGAGAGAGAGAGAGCAGGAGAAGAGGAATGGAAGGGACAAATATAGGGAGAGATAATAAGAGATGGGTTAGAGAAACTATATAAATGGAAATGAGCAATTTAAAAATTGCGAACAGAAAGAAAAGAAAAACAAAAAAACAACAACAACTGTGAAAACAAAAATAAAAATACAAAATACAAAATACAAAATAAAAACATGATGATGTGAGAATTAGTTTTAGAGACGGCTGTAGATGAGAGGTCAAAGTGTAGTGTTAATGGTGTTGGAGATGTTTTTATAGTGTTTGGTAGAGGAAGGAAGGCAGAACTGGTATAAACATGGCGCAGGGAGGTAGAAAGAGGCGACCGAAGAGTCAGAATAAGGTAATAAGAAGGTGTGCGAGGAAACGAAATGATTGTCATACATAAACACAAACACACACGAACACGTGTGTTTGTTTGTGTGTGTGTGTGTGTGTGTGTGTGTGTGTGTGTGTGTGTGTGTGTGTGTGTACATATACATGCATCTTCGTTTTCGTTAGTATTAACGAATGGGAAAATACATACTCATTACCATCCAATTTTCTGTTATTCTGGAGTTTGCTCAACGTAAAGTCGGATAAAATAAACTTACATAACCACATGGTTCCGGGTTCAGTCCCACTGCCTGGCAACTTGGC
>NC_068997.1:16744823-16746294 GCF_001194135.2 Octopus bimaculoides
TATATATATATATATATATATATCAACATTTCTGTATAAAGCTATATTTGACCGTCAAGTTTAAGTCAAACATATAAGTTGCCATACACGTCTTCGGGGGGATAATCTTTTAGAACAAACAAACAGTAAATAAATCAAACAAAAAAATCAAAATTTGGAGATCAATACCGTATGAAAAATACTATGAAAAATTATATATATATACGATGAGCTTCATTCGATTTCCGTCTACCAAATCCACTCAGTAGGCTTTGGTCGGTCTGAGGTTGTAATAGAAGACACTTGCCCAAGGTGCCACACAGTGGTACTGAATCCGGAACCAGATGGCTGAGAAGCAAGCTTCTTACCACACAACCACTTCTGCACCTGTATATATTTATGTATATTGTTATGTAGAGTGTTATTCAACATTTTCGTGTACATTAGGGCATGGAAAGACACTGCGCTGCACTAATTGTTAAAAGAGAAGAAATTCTCCTTAAAAACAAAATTGATGGAAACACACCGCTACGCTATGGATGACGTCACCAGTCTGTAGCACGTAGGCATTTCTGTGTCGTTACGCTTCATCAGCTATTTATAGCCAGCCGTCGTATATGACTAGTAAGAACTGGTCAGTCTGATATCAGAATAGCAAATTATACATTTGCTGATGTGCAAAATGTGTTACCAGGCTGAAATTAATTTAGTAAAAGATTACTAAATGGGATTGAATGAAATGTAGTTATGTATAGTCTTCTTTAATGTATTCGTGTGCATTCGGACATGACAAGACTATACACTGTACAAGTAGTCTCGAGAGAAGAAATTCTCCTTATAGACTGTAAAAAACTTGTATCAGTGCCTAAAAATCTACGAACAAAACAATTAAAACAATAGCTACTGTTGCAACTGTTGATGACAAACGGTGATGATATTTATACTGCCGAACAACGATGGTGACAATGATGATGAAGGTGGTGATGATGATGATGATGATGATGATGATGGTGGTGGTGATGATGATGATGATGATGACGATGGTGGTGATGATAATGATGGTGGTGGTGGTGGTGGTGGTGGTGGTGATGATCATGATGGATTCGCATGACAACAAAGATGTCCATGTAGGTGAAACTGAGAAAGAGGTAGAGTTGGAGGAAGGGGGCGCTGGAGGAGCAGGATGAGGAGAACACAACTGATGGCAGCATTGTTGATGTTAAACAGAAACGATAATGGTTACGTTACTTCTATTTTGCGTAGCCATTTTCACGTAGATGAAAATTGAAGTAGAAACGTATCCATATAGCACAGACACGCAAAAATGGAGGCACACACTCACACACACACACACACAGATAGAAAGGTGGGGCAAATGGAAAAATGCATATATAGTTGTGTGTGTTTTATATATATATATATATATATATATATATATACATGTACATGTATATATACATATGTGTATGTGTGTGTATGTATTTATGTATAT
>NC_068997.1:16746466-16747702 GCF_001194135.2 Octopus bimaculoides
GTATGTGTGCGCATGCAGAAATGTATACATATACATAATCATACTATATAGACACACACACACAGACATATATATGTGCATACATACATACATGCATACATAGATTGATTGACAGGTTGACAATATAGATAGATAGAAAGACAAACAGACAGACAGATAGATAGATAGATAGATAGATAGATAGATAGATAGATAGATTGACTGACAGATAGATGGTTACATAGACTGATAGATAGATCAAAAGATAGACATATAGATAAACATATAGACAGACAGACAGACAGACAGATAGATAGATAGATAGATAGATAGATAGATAGATAGATAGATAGATAGATAGATAGATAGATAAATAGATGGATGGACAGATAGACAGACAGACAGATAGATAGTTAGGTAGGTAGGTAAAAAGTAGATGAAGATAAAGACGGAAAACGGGAGAAAATGGATGCTAAAATCAGAAAGAAAATACATGCAGTTGAAGAAATAGTTCCTTACTGACGTCATCTTTGAGGCGAGGTGTTGGGTCAGGCAGACGATAAGACGGCTGGCTGGTTGGCTGGCTGGTTGCGTGGCTATTTGGAAGAAGGGTGGTGGGCAGGCAGGCAAGCAGTCAGGCAGGCAAGCAGGCAGGCAGGCAGGCGGGCAGGCAAGCAGACAGTTGGGTAGGCAGGTGGGTAGGTAAGTAGGTAAGTAAATAGGCAAGAAGGTATGTATGAAAATAGGATTTAGGTAGGCAGGGAGGTCGATACATCGGAAAGTAGGTGGAACGTAGATGCGTATATGTGTGGCGAAGGGGCTAGCATTAGGACAAGAAACAGGTCCATGGGTTGGTCGGGTTTAGCGTTAGGGTTCGAGTTAGGTTTAGGGTTAGGGTTAGGGCTAGGGTTGGTCTATACGGACAAGAATCTGCTGTTGGCGCACCAGGTCCGTATCTTCTACCCTTCTTACACCATCAACCGCGTGAAGCTTGTGTGCAGGTGTGTCTGTATGAACATGAAACTATGGTACGTATGTATGTGCTCATATCTTTGAGAATAGCTGGAAAGGGTGGTGTAGATGTGTATACACACACACACAGATGCGCGCAAACACACACCCACATATATATATATACTTATATATAATTTATATTATTTGATTGAACGCCATATATATGTGTATATATATGTAAATATGTGTGTGTGTGTATATATATATATATATATATATATATATATATATATATATATATAT
>NC_068997.1:16752280-16753105 GCF_001194135.2 Octopus bimaculoides
CAACAACACCACCACTGCTTCCACCGCCACTACCGTCAGCATCACCTCCACCACTAAACTCATCACCATTACCATCGCAACTAAACCTGTACCCTAGCTTTACATCACAGCCACCACTAGCACTACCACCCATGCAGCCAGGAACACTATACCACTACTACCGCCAGACCTTACCTCCGTCACATCCAACACCACCAAGCAAAATATCAACCACCACCACCACCACCACGAATACCACTGTCTGCACCGCTACCTTTACCACTACCACAATCATCATCATCATCGTCATCATCATTACCGCCATCACCTCCACCATCATCCTCATCATCATGGCCGTCATCATCCTTAATCTTACCCCCAACACCGATATAGAGCCCCCCGCCTCCGCCTCAACCTCCACGTCTAACCGGACCCTTACGTTATCCCTTTCACCATTAAAATAACGCGCTTTCTTTTTCTCCTGCCTCTCATTTTTATACCGCTACCCTCTCTTTCTTTATTACTCTTCCTTCCTCTCTCCTGCCTCTCCCACTGGATCTGTTTACAATGACCTTCTCCCCCTCCCACCGTCTCTCACTCTCTCTCTCTCTATCTGTCTGTCTCTCTCTCTCTCCATATTCAGCTATATCTTTCATCTCTTTTTCAATCTATCCAGCTCTCTCATCTCTCTCTCTCTGTCTCTCTCTCTCTCGCTCTGTCTCTCTCTCTGTCTCTCTCTCTGTCTCTGTCAGTCTGTCTGTCTGTCTATCTCTCTCTCTGTCTCTCACTCTGTCTCTGTCTCTCTGTCTCTCTCTCTCTCTCTCTCCATATATATGTATATATATA
>NC_068997.1:16753445-16754572 GCF_001194135.2 Octopus bimaculoides
GTTTCTTTGTTTCTTTCTTTCTTTCATTCTCTCTCTCTCTTTCCTTTCTTTCTCTCTCTCTTCCCCCCTCTCTCTTGTTCCTATTCTATCCCCTGTCATAATCTCTTCCTTCTACCCAACCTCTCTTTCTACCTCACTCTATCTACCTTCCCAAGCTCTTTCACCGTTGCTCTCACACTCTCTCTATCTCCTCTATCTGTCTGCCTGTCAGTCTGTCTACTTTTTGCTCCTATACCTTCAATATCCTCTCCCCCCTCTCTCTATCACTCATTTTTTTATCACGGCCACCAATCTTCTCTATTTCGTCTTCCCTTTCCCTATCTTTCCTCTCTAACAACTTTTTCTTCTTTATCTCCCTTCTTTTCTCACTATTAATCTCATTAACTTTTTTTATTGCCTCCCCTTCCTCTCTCTCTCCCTCAAATCTTAACTCTTTCTCTTCTTTAGTTTTCTTTTCTCTTCTCCTCTCTCCCCCGTCTCTCCGGACTTTCTGCGCTCTCCCTCTCTCTATCCCGCTATTATTTCTCTACAACTCTCTCTCTCTCTCTCTCTCTCTCTCTCTCTCTCTCTCTCTCTCTCTCTCTCTCTCTATCTCACTCTTTCTCATTCTCCTTCATATTCTACCCCACCCCCACTCTCTCTATGTTCCTTTCTAATTACACATTCGCCATGACACTTTCTGTTTCCTTGTCTCATTGCATTCTCCTTTTCTTTTGTACCTCTTCCGAAAACAACCTCTTCAACTGTCTTTCTACCTCACTTTCTGCCATTCAAATGCTACACCAGCATTATGGTCATTACAACTGCTAGACAAAACAGCCTAATCTCCCTCAAATCACAACTTCCTCACTTAAAAAAAGTGAAACGCAGCCTACGTTGGACGATGCAGTTTGAGAGCACAAAACTTCACTGAAAGTCGGGATGGTCATAACTGGAACATCCTTGGTGTTATGTCCGTTCAAACATGGTTGACCTGGGGATAAATACCAGTAATATAAGATGACATAACAGTATCTCTTAATACTATACATACCCCTCTCCCACCTACTCCCTTTCACTTTCTTTCTCATTTCTCATATATATGTGTATATACATATGCATATATATGTGTATATATATATATATAT
>NC_068997.1:16754672-16754958 GCF_001194135.2 Octopus bimaculoides
CTCTCTCTCTCCCTCTCTCTCTCTCTCTCTCTCTCCTCTCTACATATGTTTATATTTATGTATATATATGCATTCACACACACACATACACACACATATATGTAAATACTTAGGCAGGTACACATATACATACATATGTACATAAACACATACACACATGCATACATGCATGCATACATCTATACATGCATGCATGCATACATATATGTACGTGTCTGTTTTTGTGTTTGTGTGTGTGCATATGTGTGTGCGTGTGTGTGTGTGTGTGTGTGTGTGTGTGTGTGTG
>NC_068997.1:16755187-16756605 GCF_001194135.2 Octopus bimaculoides
AAAAAAAAAAAAAAAAAAAATGCAAATAACCAGTATGAAAAATGTAAGAAGAAAAATATTTGGTCAATCTCAAATGTAAAAGCTGTGAAGAAAAAAACGATCGATCTTTGAGCAGCTTTCATTGTTTAATACTTCCGTTCTGTCTGTTCGTCGCTCTCTCTCACTCCCTATCTCACCCTCTCTTTACATCTTTCTCTCTCTCTCTCTCTCTCACACACACACACGCACACATAGATGTGTGCATGTATCCATCTTTTTCTCGCTCTCTCTCACTCCTTATCTCACCCTCTCTTTACATCTTTCTCTCTCTCTCTCTCTCTCACACACACACGCACACATAGATGTGTGCATGTATCCATCTCTTTCTCGCTCTCTCTCTCTCACTCTTTAACTCTTTCTTGTAATAAAACACAAATCTACATACCTATCTGCATGTGTATGCGCATGTGTATGCGCATGTGTAGCGCTGTAGAATGCCATGGTTTCTTGACATAGATGCATAGTTAGTCGCTGGTTAAATGCAGTGTAAATATGACAGTTCTGCAATGGTCTGTGCTATAAGTTGACAGTTTTCATCTCTTACAGGAAGGAGTTTAGCTTTCAATTATCGCCAACCGTTTTAAAGGGAGCTAACCTTTCACCTGGGGGTGTTCGGTTGAAAGATTGCTTGCAATTTATGCTACTACAATTAGTCCAACGTTGGCTAAAGTTTCATGGGAGCTTCATTTTCCCCTTCCAGCACGGGAAATTATTAACTTCTTTTTCTTCGCCAGACCATTAATTCTTCACTAATCCGTAATTCTATTAAACTACTAAGTCTTTATTAAACTATTGCTTAGTTTTAATGAAGACATACAATTTTATACCGGTAATGATTTACATCAGCACTAGTAAGGTTCCATTTCTTTTGACGGTGGCTGTGTGGTAAGAGGCTTGTTTCTCAACTACACAGTACAGGGTTCAGTTACACTGCTTGCAACTTTGGGCATATTATAACACTGGGCCGATTAAAACCTTCTGAGTCTAATATGTAGACGTAAACCGAAAGCAGGCCGTTATACATGTACACGCACGAACGCACGCACGCACACACGCACATATGTGTGGGCGTGTATAAGCAGGGTTAGCTTAAAGTCACCCGACAGTATATCAAATTTCCATAAATATTTGATATTCAATTTTATTTATTGATTCCAATTATGAATGTTTAATAATTAAATGATGTGAGTTGAGTTAAAATCACCGTTTTTTTTCTTTTCCAACATTTGTCTATTTATTAGCGGCGTCTCATATAAAATAATTTTTTTTGTTTTAGTCTTGGAATTAAATGGATTTTGATTTACTGTCAGGTGACTTGATTATATCTATCTATCTATCTATCTATCTATCTATCTATCTATCTATCTATATATATATAT
>NC_068997.1:16756836-16758114 GCF_001194135.2 Octopus bimaculoides
TATATATATAGGGTGTGATGGGTAAATTGTCACCATTTTATGTTTTTAATTTCGCGCATGCGCATTGTTTGCGTTTGGTTTTGCTGACTACACAATATAGAAGGGTCAGTTAAGCACCTTTATTTTACGTAGTATTTATTTTATAACCAAACCATTAGTTCTCTGACATAAAGATGAAAATCATAAAAGTTCAAGCGGAAGTATCAGTTAAATAAACATGGCCGTTCATTGTGATAACAGACAAAGAAGAGAAAGACATACTAGAAGAAGAGGACAAAGAGGTTTACAAAGAATAATATTAACGCGAATTATTTAAAAAAGAATGCTAGCATCGGCTTTCAATTATATTCTTTCATTTCTTCAAGTTATGCATATCAGGAGTTTGCAATAATTACTGACTCGTTACCACGTAAAGACATTCAATAGAAAACTAAAAATTAACACGAGACGAATTCAGGCTATGCAAATAAAATAAAATAAAGTGCAAATGAAAAATAATACCATTTGGCCCAAAGCTAAAAAGAGGATTGCATTATTTCATTTTCAAGTATCAAAATTACAAAAAAAAAAAAGAAAGAAAGAAAGACCCTCAAAATTTCCGAATCACCAGAAAAAAACGAAGCTGGTAATCAATAAAAAAAAGAGAAGAAAAAAGACAAGCGCAAATCGCTGCTAATCAAAATCCAAATATAGATCGAACGCTTAATCTGGTAAAGAAAATACAGAAGTCGAATCAGACAATAAAGGTAATACATTTCTGTACTACATGCGTGTTGTACAACTGCACTCTACTCCACTGGCAAAATTATTACAATGACCACGAATAACATACATATATGCATGCGTGCATACATACATACATACATACGGACATCTATTTTAACAAAAACGAACTTTGAACTCATATGTAATGAGTCGAGGGCAGAGCTTGAAATCGGAATTGACATGAGAGCAAACAGGCCCCCAAAAACCTGTTTGAGGGTGGTGGTTGGGTGTTGAGTATCTTCCACGATAGTTAACACCCAAGTACCATGTTTTATAATTTGCAGAAAGGGGGCCCTGTGAGACCTCTGACAACAAGTTACTGTCCGCTGTCGCAGAATCAACTAGAGCAAGTAAGACTGAGATCTCTGAGAAATAAAATACAACAACAACAGCAACAACAACTACAACAATAATAATGATATTAATAATAATAATAATAATAATAATAATAATAATAATAATAATAATAATAATAATAATAATAATAATGCGACTACCGTACCAGTGATTGTA
>NC_068997.1:16759173-16759817 GCF_001194135.2 Octopus bimaculoides
TATATATATATACACATGTATGTATTCGTATGAGTGTCTGAGTGTGCTGTTTGTGTGCATGTATGTGTGTTATGTGTTTGTTTACATATTGTAAGTATATGGGTGTGTGTGAATGTGTTTGGAGTAAAACGAAACATAGCGTTTAGTGTTCCCCTTCACCGCAAAAACATCTAACTCACTATTATAACAGCTCTTCGTGCGTAGATATTCACAAGATAACTCATACACTCGCACACTAACGCATACACCTTTTAGGAATATCAGTGCTGCTTATCTAAATTTCTAGGTTTAAAGAAACAGAAAAAAAAAAATCAAGTAGGATGAAAAAAAGTAAAAGAAGAAACGAGATATGAAATAATCTTGGTAGATATTATCCCAGTCTAAATAGATAGAATGACAGACACAATGATAAACATAGTTATAGATGCACAGATATGTATTATTGGTGTGTGTTTACATACACACATACAGTCATATACGAAAAAATATGAATGTTTTTGTATGTGCATAGGGGTAGGTACGAAAAATGGTGTACAGTATATGGTTTATATAAAGGGAATTCCTTTCTCGTACGTGGTTCAAGTTTCACGCAACAGTGATCATAAGGTGAGAACTTCATATATATATATATATATATATATATA
>NC_068997.1:16760071-16763451 GCF_001194135.2 Octopus bimaculoides
CATACATGTCAAGCTACTTTCAAATTGCGTCTACCAAATCTCCTCAGATGTCTTTGGTCGGACTGAGGCTAAAGTAAAGGACACTTGTTCAAGGTTCCACGCAGTGGGATTGAACCTGGAACCATGTGGTTGAGAACCCTTGCTTATTCTAAATTACGAGTTTTCCCTTTCCTGAAAAGTAATTAAAGAACAAGTTGCTTGGATTAGTGACAGAGTGGCTCATTTATTTCTTTGAAATGAACAACCTCTGTTATATCTATTGCTTTTTATTGTCACGTTTGTAAAACTCATCGAACACACATCAACATTAACATTCCCCCTCCAACACACACACACACACACACACACATACACACACACAACACACATTTATAGACTCAAGCACTTGTAATCGCATACATACACATACGTAAGTATTTTTTTCATTATATTATATTTATGGATGAGAATACATATGTATGCTGAAAAGATAAGGAAACCGCTAAGAGGGAGCAATGACTTTATAGACTGATAGATAAATAGATAGATAGAGATAGAGACCGGGAGGGAAAGAGAGAGAGAAAGAGAGAAGGAATGGGAGAGAGTGAGAAGCAGCCCGAATGAGAGAGAGAGACAGACAGAGAGGTGAGAGTATGAGTGTGAGCATGAATATGTGTAATGTACGAAACAAATGAAGACAAGTTGGTAGGTAGTACTCACAGTTAGATAAATAGATAAAAAAAAGAAATTAATTTTTTATTTATCATTATTATTATTATACATTTTATTACGTACATATATATATATATATATATATATATATATATATATATGTTTGTATGTGTGTATATGGCTTTTTTTCGCTTTCGCTAGATCTGATGGAATATGGCGAAGATTGAAGATAGTGAAAGGAAGCTGTTTCTTTTTTTTCCCCATGGAAGTAAATCACGGCTTATATTTCACTTTTCAATTGGCAACGAGATTTATGTTGGGCATTTGAGTGATAAAAATCACTCATGAATGTTATATACCGTAGATGACGATGACAACAACAACAAGAAGAAGAACAACGATAAGGAATAAGACAACAAGAATAATAATGATTACAATAATAACAACGTAAACCACAGAAAGAGTAAGGCAGCAACAACGAACAATAACAACAGCAACAATGGTCGTGTGCGACAACAGCCACAATAACAACGTTAACGTTTATCAAACGCAGCGACATTAACAGAGGCAAAAACCGCCATAATAGCTACATCATCACCAACTACTAAATAAAAAAAGAAATTAAAAAATCGAAACAAAAAAAGAGACCAAAAGAAAAAGTAAAAAAATAAATATATAACGAACGAAATCTCGGTGAGACCTTAATATTTTTGTAGGCGTAGGCGTGGCTATGTGGTAAGAGGCTTGCTTCCCATTCACATGGTTCCGGGTTCAATCCCACTGCATGGCACCTTGGGCAAGTGTTTTCTGTACGCGCGCGTATGTGTGTGAGCGGTGTCCTCCAACACCGCTTGAAAACCACCGTGTGCACCATTCTTGACTTTTGAAGTAGGTGTGCAATCTTGCTGCCTCCTCTATTTAACCTCACTTAATCGAACTTCTGAACCATTTGGCTACACGGTATCAATAGAGTGAAAAAAAAAAAATGAAGAAATGACTGTTCTGTAGACAGTCCCGCGTACATTTGGCAAATGTTTAAAACAGTGCCTTTCAACCATTTTTGTCTATGGAACCCTTTTATTCTTATTTTATTCAGGCGCTTTGATAAGAAATACATGTACAAAGAAGCTTTCTCGATGATTTGATGTGCATTTGTTTCGTTAGGGGCGGTCGTTGCGCGATAGGATTTCAATCCTCGTTTGCACCAACCAATTAAATACTCATATTTTCTGTTCCTATATCAGTTTATCTTGAAAACCAAGATTTTTGTGACTATACCCGCGCACAACCATTATTGCTCACATTCACGCTGCTGCTGTCACGGTTTCTGTTGAGGCGAATGTTGATTAATCCCAGATCAGCTGTGATCCAGCAGACTTATCACTAAAAGACCTTCCAACCAAGCCCATCTAATCTTTTCCCCCATCACCAAGGCATCGTTTGCGTTCTTCTTTTCCAAGACATTTAAGGTGTAACATCTTATAATAATTCTGCTTGTTCCCCCGTTACTTAGCCTGTCCGTAACGCTTTCACGTGATTAGTTGAAGGGGAGGGAGTGGTAGAGGTGGTGGTGAGTGAAATGTAGAATTTTTTTCTTCTTTTGAACTAAGTCTTTTTTGTTGCTCCGTTACTTAGTCCGTCTGTAACACTTTCATTTGATAAAGTTGAAGGGAAAGGCGAAGAGCGAGAGAAAAACGGAGAAAGAAAAAGAAGAGAGAAAAAGAGGGTAAGTTGAAGAGTAAGCAAGGAAGACAGAGAGAAAGAGATTGCTGTGTATCAAGTCTATAAAATTGTGCATAAAGTATATAAAATGTATATATAAAGTGCATCGTATTCCAATTTCCTTCACTTTTCAATGATTAGCAGATGAACCACTAATTTTTGATACAGATACGATACACGCTACGTTTTCAGGCTTTTGGGATAACATTTTCGAAAATAACCCAATAAGTTTGCCCGTTATTCCGTAGAATATTTACGGGTTCCGCTATTAAGGTATTATTTGACTATTGTTTCTGTTCGGTCGAGCAGCTCGATTAAGGATCTCTGTCATTGGTTCGATTGATCCTCGATCGAGGACTTCTATCGAAATTGTGGCTTTCCGTTTTCATTCACTCTGCTGTTATTGTATCAATTGTTGTTGTTGTTGTTGGTAGTGGTGGTGGTGGAGATGGTGGTGGTGATAGTGGTCGTTCTTTCACTTCTTCTGTTAGGTGTTACAGCAGTAACAGTAGTAGTAGTAGTAGTAGTAGTAGTAGTAGCAGCAGCAGCAGCAGCAGCAGTAGTAGTAGTAGTAGTAGTAGTAGCAGTCGCAGCCGCATCGGTATTATCATTGAGCGAGAGAGCATTATCATTATCACTATTAATATTATTATTATTATTATTATTATTATTATTATTATTAGTTGTAGTAGTATTAGTAACAGTTGTAGTGTTGGTGGTGTTGGCGGTGTTGTTGTTATTGTTGGTAGTGGTGGTCACCTCGTTCACTGACCTCTGTGTTATTCCAGATTTTTCCGACACCAGCGTTACCACTACCACTGCCACTGCCACCACAACCACCACAACCACCACCACCACCACCACCACCACCACCACCACTACCACCATCATCATCATCAAAACAGACAATTCTTCTTCTTCTTCTTCTTCTTCTTCTTCTTCTTCTTCTCCTTTTCCTCCTCTTCCTCCTCCTCCTCCTCCTCCTCTTCTTCTTCTTCTTCTTCTTC
>NC_068997.1:16763932-16765603 GCF_001194135.2 Octopus bimaculoides
TGTTCTTCCTGTTGTTGCTGTTATTATTATTATTATTATCATGGCTGCCTGCGTTGCTAGGCCTTGAGCGATCACTGGACACAGTGCCCGCCCCTACCCCCAGCCACGTCCTACCGTAACCTCACCATAGACTAACCTATCAGAGTAATAAATCAAAACTCAGCAGTCTATCAATCCGTGTGTGTGTGTGTGTGTGTGTGTGTGTGTGTGTGTGTGTATCCGCGTGCGTGTGCATGTGCATGTGTGTATGTATGTATTCCTGCGGATATATACAGTCTTATATGCACACGCATAAATATATGTATGTACATATACGCCAGCACACAAACCTACAAACATACACGCACACACATACACACATGTACATATATTAAACATTCCCCATTGTACCAGAATGTAATTTCTTTCCTAGCAACCTTGTTGCTGGTGATAGTGGTGATGGTAGTGGTGATGATGATGGTGGTTATGGTGGTGGTGTAGTAGTGTGTGTGTATTGATGTCGGTGTGTGTGTGTGTGTATATGAAAGTGTGACGTGTGAGGTGGTGTGACTCAAGTAATGGTGGTGAAGTGGCTTAGTCGTAACGGTTTCGGATTGATTTATTGTGGTATTTGATCTGAGTCTATACTTTCAGAGTTCAAATCGTACCGATGTCATGGGTGTTTTTCAGTTTGTTGGGGGTGTTAAAATGAAAACCAAATAAAATAATGAAAACAAAAAAGAAGAAACAAAAATCTACCATGGGTGCAGGCGTGGCTGTGTATGGTAAGAAGTTTGCTTTCCAACCTCATGATTCTGGGTTCAGTCCCACTGCATGACACCTTGAGCAAGTATCTTCTATTATAGCCTCGGGTCGATTAAAGCCTCGTGAGTGGATTTGGTAGACGGAAGCTGAAAGAAGCCCGTCGTATATATATATGTGTGCGTGTGTGTGTGCGTGTATGTGTGTGTTTGTTTGTTTGTTTGTTTGTGTGTGTGTGTGTGTGTGTGTGTGTGTGTGTGTTTGTGTCAGTGTGTTTACGACTTCGTAACTTAGTGGTTCGGCAAAAGGGTTCGATAGAATAAGTGCCATGCTAAAAGAGAGAAATAGTCCTGGTGTCGATTCATTCGAGTAAAACCTTTCACGAGAATGGTCCAGCATGGCCGCAGATTAACTACTTATTTTTTCTGGGTGTGGGGTTCTCAGTCGAGAAGAGAAGCTCTTATGAGGGTTCCCTGATCAGACCCCATAACGTTCGAAATGCAATTAAGGCTGTTCGTCATATTCTTTTCAATCTACGGAGAATTAGTTAAATTTGCCATGTTCGTATGCGTTTTACGTAGATTTACATATATATACATGCATATACTCTTTTACTCTTTTACTCTTTTACTTGTTTCAGTCATTTGACTGCGGCCATGCTGGAGCACCGCCTTTAGTCGAGCAAATCGACCCCGGGACTTATTCTTTGTAAGCCTAGTACTTATTCTATCGGTCTCTTTTGCCGAACCGCTAAGTGACGGGGACATAAACACACCAGCATCGGTTGTCAAGCAATGCTAGGGGGACAAACACAGACACACAAACACACTCACACACACATATATATATACATATATACGACGGGCTTCTTTCAGTTTCCGTCTACCAAATCCACTCACAAGGCTTTGGTCGGCCCGAGGCTTTAGTAGA
>NC_068997.1:16765613-16766635 GCF_001194135.2 Octopus bimaculoides
ACCCCGGGACTTATTCTTTGTAAGCCTAGTACTTATTCTATCGGTCTCTTTTGCCGAACCGCTAAGTGACGGGGACATAAACACACCAGCATCGGTTGTCAAGCAATGCTAGGGGGACAAACACAGACACACAAACACACTCACACACACATATATATATACATATATACGACGGGCTTCTTTCAGTTTCCGTCTACCAAATCCACTCACAAGGCTTTGGTCGGCCCGAGGCTTTAGTAGAAGACACTTGCCCAAGATGCCACGCAGTGGGACTGAACCCGGAACCATGTGGTTGGTAAGCAAGCTACTTACCACACAGCCACTCCTGGTACCCCCACCACAACTTGACAACCGGTAATGGTGTGTTTACGGCCCCATAACATCAGCAGTTCGGCAAAATAGACCGATAGAATAAGTACTAGGCTTAAAAAAGTAATTCCTACAGTCGATTAGTCTGACTCAAAGAAAATCCTTCAATGCGGTGCTCCAGCATGGCCGCAATCAAATGACCGAAACAAGTAAGAGATAAAAGATAAGTAGATATGCCTTGTTGTTGTTTAGTCCCCGGGCCTGTTCCGAACGAGCAGACGCTTGATCAAAAACCGGCTTACTGTAAACCAAATCTGTGTTTTATTCAATCGTACACTGTAGAATGTGTCTTCTTCCTCTTGTAAGACGGAAGGGTGTGATTTGTGCTAATACCTAGTGTCTGTATATGGTGAAGATCGTCCAGGTAGTGGTAGTTGTGGTGGTAGCGGTTGTTGTAGCGGTAGTTGCATTATTGGTTATTTAGTGACAATAATAGTCAGCAGAGACTGTGAAGTTAAAGGTGGTAGAGGCTATTAAAATCCCCACCAGCACCACTACTACCACCACTACCACCACTACCACCACCACCACCACCACCACCACCATCACCACTACTACTATAACCACCACTACTACTACCACCACCACCACTACCATTATCACCACAACCATCATCATCACTATGCAATTGCTGCCCCTCCCCTCCTCCTCCT
>NC_068997.1:16767086-16769586 GCF_001194135.2 Octopus bimaculoides
ACACACACACACACACACACACACACACACACACACACACACACACACACACACACATAATGTTTGTATAAGTGTATAAATGCATGTTTGTGTGCATGTGTATGTGATTGTGAGCTCGTGAGATCAGGATGAGAGAGAGAGCGAACGAGAGAGAGAGAGAGAGGGAGAGAGAGAGAACGAAAGAGGGAGAGAGGGCAAATGTATATGTAGGAAAGAGTAAGTCTGGGCGTGGTGACGTTTATGTATGCAAGTTAGTTTGAGGTAGCGTGTTAAAAACAGAGCATTAAGAGTAAAACCGGAATTTTTTCTCTCTTCTTTTTCTTACAGATATCAATTAAAAAGCACAAATGAGTCGAGTGACCTAAATATTTCCGCTCTGTATACGCAAAGGGGAATGATATGGTTTTCTCTCATTACATCGTTATTATTAAAAGTTTTGTCTGTAGCCTGGAACGAGAAACCACATGCTGGCGGCCAAGTTGATACGACCAGATAGATGAATTAACTGTCAATCTACTGGCTGAACGATCTGTGGCGATTAATAATCTCCTCATGTGTACTTAAGAAAATTCGCTTCACAAGTGCGTGATTCAACTTCTCTGCGTGACACCTTGAGCATGTATCTTCTATCATAGTCTAGCTTTGACCAAAACCTTGTGAATGAGACTCTGTAGACGGGAGGTGCGTGTTAGACCTAATCCCACGTTCGCTTTAAAATCCATCATCTGCTTCTTGGACTCTTTAAGTAGATCGTTCTTTTGTGAGAAATTGGACCAAGTTTCTAGTCTGAGCATAACTTTGTTTCTTCCTTCCACTACATTCGGAAGCCCTGAGAAATATATGGATACTGCATTGCCTTTTGTCTTCAGAGTATGTCATGAAAAGTTGTATATTTAGTTTTAAAAAATGCTAAATTAATGAAGCTATGGAATTTGTTAACAGTAAAGAACCTACTTATCCTTGGAAGAGGTATAATGTTAATGTTTGCATTAATCCTTATTTGATACCTAATTAATCCGATTAAATCTGAAATTAGTATAACTAGTAAAGCTAATTTAGATAATACTTCACTAAAAATGAAATCCGTTTCTCAATGGAAGAATATGCAAGCTGTAATATATTGATTTCAATCTCTCCATAATAAATCGAATTCCAAATTCTTACTATTAGACATAAATGAATACTATGCCACCGTCATTAAATCTCTATATTACAAAATCTAAAAATTCTATAAGATCTAACACCGATATTGCTGAAGCTGATGTAGATACAATTATGCAGACTAAAAATTGCTTACAATTATATGCAGCCTTTTGGGCAAAAATGTTACCAACGACTCCACGTAAGCTATTAGCCATATAGTTTATTTTGCCTTTCTAAACAAAAACTTAAATTTTCTTATATGCAAGGCGGCCTGTATAGAGTTGATGGCTGTGTAGTTTTCAGGAAATGCTTCCCCATAATTATAAAAGTCTTAAATTTCATTAGAGAAAATGTTATAAATTACGATGAGTTATTTAGATAATTAAAAGGCCTGCTAGTAATTATTTTGCTGATAGCATGAGAAAGGGCGTTGACTTTGCAAATGTTTATTATTTATTTTCTAGTCTGAAAAGAACAAATTAGTCTTCAAGGAATATCAAGCCAAATTTCCCTCAAGAGTCATCATACTCTTTTAAGCAGGAAAGGAAGCATGAGGTAATGCAGTCTTATATACTTCTACTTGATCGAGTCTGAGATAGGGTTAAAAAATAATAAAACAAGAACAATATGAACAACAACAGCAATATAAGAACAAGTAAGAGTATCTCTGCATGGTTACACGAAATAGTAAGAATAATTCATCAAATGTAAACTATACAAGACGTCTGAGAACCATAATGGGATCTATTTTAAAACGGGGGCCACATTTTTCATTAATGTTTTACGTAGTGTTTTTGGTACCGAAAGACTTTCAAACTTCGTATACTTATCTATTTTGTGTTATAGAACAGAAAAATATTTTTGTATTCGAATTTATTTCATGTAAAAAATTGTCTTATTCCGATAATTTCAACCAATCACTGACAAGTATTCAGTTGTTTACATTTACTCCTTTGGCTGATTAAGCGATGTAAAGCGTATTTAATCTCCATACCTTCGTTTTATTTGCTTTTTTCATTTTAAATTTGCTTTAACCCTAGGGTTAGGGTTAATTGTTTCAGAATCGTTTGTTTATGTAGTCGGCACTTAATGTATATCGGCTGAATGGACGTCAGTGATTGGTTGAAATTACAGAAATACGACAACTTTAACATGAAATAACTTATGGATTTCTTTTTTTTTTTAAGAAGACTAAGAGAAAAAGATGTTTTATATGACACATTCTACCAGTGTTCCAAGTTTCAAAGTGTTTCGTTAATGAAAAATGTGGCCCCCGTTTTAAAAAAGATCCCCATAATGCCAACTGTAGACAACAGCCGAAATATCGAGGTCAAACTAGACGTGTCTCAAAATGTAC
>NC_068997.1:16774934-16776150 GCF_001194135.2 Octopus bimaculoides
TATGTATGTATGTGTGTGTTTGTGTGTCTGTTTGTCCCCCCAGCATTTCTTGATAACCGATGCTGGTGTGTTTACGTCCCCGTAACTTAGCGGTTCGGCAAAAGGCACCGATAGAATAAGTACTAGGCTTACAAAGAATAAGCTCTGGGGTCTATTTGCTCGACTATATAGGCGGTGCTCCAGCATGGCCGCAGTCAAATGACTGAAACAAGTAAAAGAGTAAAAGAGTAAATAAAAAAGCAAAACAAAATAAAAACTTACTTCTATGGCTTAATATGAGGGGGTGCAGAAAAGCTTTTAGCTTTAAGGGTATCTAGCTTTAAGGGTATCTAGCTTTAAGGCCAGGTTGGTGGCCCAACCATCCGAGTTCTTTTACCGGGCTTAGAAAAACTGAAGGGTCGTTCACTTTTTCAGTGTGAATCTGGGAAGGGAATATATTTTATAAAATCATAATTAACTGATCCTCCTGTGTCTTCTTTTACCTAAAGCCAGGAACTTTTCAGCACCTCCTTGTATGTTTATAGAAGAAACATGAAGAATAACGTAAAATTTTTCGTGTTACGGAAATTATAAATATTTTTCAGAGAGAGATTTAATACGTAAATTCACTAGCTATAATCAATCGATATTTTCTGAACTATGAATATTTGCTAAGTGTAAAGAGAAATAATTAATAATAAATAAAAATTTAAGTCTTCATAAAAATGAAATTTAAAAACTAAAAACAAAAAAAAAAATAAAAATTATAATCAAGGAATAAAGAAAACGGGGAAAAAAAGTGGGGGCAAACACATATCTTTGTCTAGTATAATTAATCCGGCTCATTAAATCGTATATTAAAGAACAGATGAAAGGCGTAATAGAGGAATATCACATAATAATTTTAAAATGCATGGATAATGGATTGATAATTAAGTAATTAAGAAGGGTATGTAATAAACGATAATTCTGCTTGTCCTGATGTGACACGCACATGCACACACACACACACACAGACGCACGCGTACACACACACACACACATGCACATACACCAGTACAAATAACTATACAATTACGAAACATACCCACATAGGTTTTCATACACTTTACCGTATACACACACACGCTGAACATCTTAATACTTTACACTACCACGTTTTCACGTTATTGTTTTCTTTCTTGTCATTTTACTCCGCATTTTTTTTGATAAATTATATATATATATATATATATAT
>NC_068997.1:16776541-16780816 GCF_001194135.2 Octopus bimaculoides
TATATATATATATATATATGTATGTATGTGTGCGCGCGTGTGTATGTGTGTGTGTGTGTGTGTGTGTGTGTGCGCGTGTACATTAAATACAGTATCGTCTGAAGGATTATGCTCTACATCACAAATGTATTGTACTCTTCGTATTCTTCTAATTATCATTACTTAATCATCTGAGAATAACGGTAATAATAATGATTTCAAATTTTGCCCCAAGAGCAGCAATTTTGGCGGGGAGGGGATGAATCGATTACATCGACCCCAGTATTCAACTGGTACTTATTTAATCGTTGCTGCAGTTGTTTTCCCTAGCTTTTGCCAGTTGTAAATGGGTGATAGAAGTATTGAGAACTTGACAATTTCATTTACTGAATCATGATTAATTGTTGTTTATTTTGTTATATTAGACTTCCTGTATGAGAAAACCTTCTGACGCGCTTTGCTGGCACATGTGTGACAGCTTGGTTATCTGCCTTGGATGCTGAGCTATAAGGTCTCCTCTCAACGCCGTTTACAGGACGGAGTTCTGCTGTTGTTTTGTTGCCTTGCAGGATCATGAAGACTTTTATATCCATGATGATCTAACACGATGACATATCGATAATATATGTTACGTCTGTGCTTACCAACTGTCGATACCTTTCTTTGTAGATGCATTCGAATCTTTGTGTGAAGAATTACGGATAGGAGATCCTATACATGTTTTTCCGACACGAATAACTTTGTAACTTCTATCTTGTTATGAAGCACGTGTAACATGAAGTTAGATATATACAAAATTTCCCAATCTTGTGCTTTGTCATATACCTATTTGCATGTGTACATGTATGCGTGCATATACACGCACACACACACACCCACACACACACACACACACAACACAGATATAATAGTGAAAAGGATGTTTGTTAGAAATGCTCTCTAAGGTAAACTCCCAGCGTGGTAAAATATCGTAAAGGCCGGAAAATAGAAATAGTTGATAGTTTTTGTAATAAAAACTAATTTGCAATATAAAGAAACATGCATAAAAACACACACACATTTACATATACATATGTGTGTTTGTGTGTGTGTGTGTGTGTGTGTGTGTGTGTGTACGCGAGCATATGTGTATGCATGTATGTATATGTACACACACTCACACACACACACAATCGTAAATGGAAGCACATATGTAGATATATGTGTGTGTCTGCATGTATGTACATATATATATATAAATATATATACACACACACATGAACAATCACACATACACACAATTATGTACACTCGCTCCAACAACAAAAGGATAGTTAAACATTATTTACGCCCAGTACATAATGAATGAAAATGAAACAGATGCACAGATGGTAGGATGTCCGCACCCACATCCTTTTTAATGATTTCCGTTCGATAAGTTACATCCGTTTCAAACTTTAAAAAAAATGTATTTAAATTGTATAGGTAAAAAAAAAAACCCCACCAAAAAACAAAAGAATTATTAGTTAAGGAGCTCTGTATATATGTATATATGTATATATGCATATTCATTGCGACAAGTGACATGATTTTTGTTATTTTGAAGCTTTCATTGAAATCAAATATTTGCGTGTAACTTCTACTTCACAACACCAGCATTCCTTTTCGAAATCATTAGCAATAGAAATGGACTCGATTGCTTTCAGTTGAATAGTATGGTGTAAATTGAAAGTCTTCTTTAACGTTTGATCATTTAAAGACCGACTCTACGCACAGTCACACGCGCCTGCACTCGTACACGCACACTCGTACACAAACATGTATACATACAGACACAAACGTTTGTCGCACTAACGAAAGTGCAGCGTACGGAAAGGACTCAATGCAGTAAAATGGAGGAGTATTATATAAATAATCCACTGAAAAGATAAAAAGGAAGAGTTGACCTCGGTGGAATTAGAATTCAGAACGTAACGACATTCCGGTAATCATTTACCCGGCGTGCTAACGATTTTGCCAGCTCGCCGCCTTGAATATTATATACATAATACTTACACAATTTGCTAAGTACAACGAATATACTGCGTGTATACTTAACGCGCACACACACATGAACTTACACACACGCACGCACGCACACACACACACACACACACACACACACACACACACACACACTCTTACACGCATATATCACACTTTTGTAATTCTAAATTTCATGCCATCAATTCGATATGCTTCTTTGATAGTTTTATTCACAGTTTTACGAGATGTTCATCGCTAATTTCAGAAGGACAATGTCGTTCAGATTTTTGTTTTGGTTTTTCGTTTATTTCAGCAAAAGACGATTTAAACGAAATCTGCTTTTCCTTTTTTTTAAAATACTTTGATTCCTATTACGTAGGTAATCCCACAGAAAGCAAATCACAAAGGAACTATATTACAGTGAAATGAAATGATTTGATATAGTAATTTACAATTGTAGTTAATAAAAATTAATCCATAAATTGGGAAAAGCTAGTTACGTGAAATTCTACGATCTTTCTCGTCCCATTGAAATTTATTGCATTAGTTTTCATTTAACGCTTGCTACATTAACTGTTACAGCTCTGTCAATTAAGTTGCATGTTTCTAACAAATTGTTCGAGTAATAATTGCTATTGTACTTTGAAATTTAAACAAATTTTCTTCCCAAGTTCAATGCAAAATTTCATTATTGTTTGCGATTAATTTGAAACCCCAAATATTTCGGATGGTTATTGTTTGTAATATTTTTCCGCAACAGTTTATCCATAGGGATAGGGTTCGTCGGTGGTTGTATGGCAGGTGTTTGATAATGTAAAGAAAAATATATATATAGGCGCAGGTCTGGCGAAATGCTTAGCGGTATTTCGTCTGCCGCTACATTCCGAGTTCAAATTCCGCCGAGGTCAACTTTGCCGTTCATCCTTTCGGGGGTCGATAAATTAAGTACCAGTTACACCCTGGGGTCTATTTAATCGACTTAGTCCCTTTGTCTGTCCTTGTTTATCCCCTCTATGTTTAGCCCCTTGTGGGCAATAGAGAAATAAGAAGCTTGCTTCCCAACCACATGATTCCGGGTTCAGTCCCACTGCGTGTCACCTAGGGCTAGTGTCTTCTACTATAGTCTCGGGCCAACCAAAGCCCTTGTGAATGGATTTGTAGATGGATACTGAAAGAAGCCCGTCGTGTATACACACACACACACACACACACACACACACACACACACACACACATATATATATGTATGTATGTATGTATATATTTATGTGTGTGTGTCTGTGTTTCTTCTCACGCCATCGCTTGACAACAGATGTTGGTGTGTTTACGTCTTCGCCTTCGTTTTCGTCGTCGTCGTCGTCGTCGTCGCCATCACCATTAATATTTCCACATTGATCTTACTATGACTGATCGAACCTATCTGGTTGTCTTTTTCCTTCGATCCCCATTCGACATTCCAGTGAATTTCCTGCTTCACTCTTTCTCCTCTTTCTGCTTTCTCTCTTTCTCAGATTTCCTTCCTCTACTCCCTGTCCCTCGTCCCTTGTCCCTGTCTCCCACCCAAACACACACACACACACACACACACACACACACACACACACACACACACACACACACACACACACACACACACACACACACACACACACGCAGATTAAGAAATTGTCATCACCATCATCATCACCATCATCATCATCACCATCATCGTTATGCTCATCATCATCATCATCATTCTTGTCATCATCATCATCGTCGTTGTCGACGTCATCATCATCACCATCATCCTCATCATCCTCATCATCATCATCATCATCATCATCATCATCATCATCACCATCAGCAAAGCCAGCCCTTATTATAAGTAACAACCCTGCTAGATATAATAGTCATTTCTCCTCCGTACATCTACTAGAATTGGAAAACAGGGAAAGAAAGAAAGTGGGGAAAATATTGGTCAGAGATTCAATGTTTCAGAATGAAAGGCAGAATGATCACGGCTGGAACGGTTTTCAGGAAAAATCTGTTCAATCGAGATTGACCTCAGATTAATGGAAACTCATACAACAACATCATCTGTGTTATCGTCATCACTCCTCACGAACTACCTCCTTCACTTTATTATCCCCACGGCCACCACCACGGCTACCACCATCACCACTACTACCACCATCACCACTACTACCACCAACACCTAAATTAATGTCAACACTATTCTCACGTGCGCTGACACTACCGCCTCCACAACCGCCAGCATCTGCACAATCTCTTTCAATACCACCGGCCATCATC
>NC_068997.1:16780972-16784927 GCF_001194135.2 Octopus bimaculoides
CTACCACATTCACTACCACGTCCCACACTACCAACGACACCACCGCTTTCGCCTTTGCTACCATCGCCACCACTACCACCACCACCACCACCACCACCACAACCACAACCACCACCGCCGCTACCACATTCACTACCACGTCCCACACTACCAACGACACCACCGCTTTCGCCTTTGCTACCATCGCCACCACTACCACCACCACCACCACCATCTCCATCACTACCACCGTCCACACTACTACCACTCCACCCATCCTTAACAACACTAACAGAGCCACTTCCGACACTACCCCCACCACCACCATTGCCACCACCACTACCATGTCCCTCAATACCATCTTATCACTACTATCTCCATCGCTACAACACAACCACCACCACCACCACCACCGTCACAACCCCTACCACCAATAAAATCACCATCGTCAATTACTACTACTACTACCACCACCACTACCATCATCATCATCATCACCATCAGCACTATCACTAACAACCACTATTGCCATTCCTCTCTCTCCAAATGAATATCTCCAATATCATTTGGTCACCTTGGAAACATCGTCGTCGGCACCACTAACGCCACCACCAAAACCACCACCACCACCACCACCTTCGTTGTCTCCGTCGTCATCGTCATCATCATCATCATCGTCATCATCATCATCATTGTCATCGTCATCATCATCATCGTCATCATCATCATCATCGTCGTCATCATCATCATCATCATCATCATCATCATCATCATCGTTCTTATTTTATATACTTCATTACTCGGCCGGTCATATCTTCTTATTTTAACGGCACCAATTCTTTTCCAATACTTTCCTATCTCGAAACCAAAATCCCCCTACCCCACCTACCACCACCACCACCACCACCATCACCGTCACCACCATCATAACCATCACTCACGCTTTTTCCTTAAATCCCACATCCGGAATTTCCTGCTCGAAACATTGTATACCACCCCAGCCCAACCTCATCCCACCCAACCAACCAACCTATTTCTTATAATGTATTTGACCTAGTTTTCATTAGCCCCGTTACACATTTATTCATTGTTCCCTTTATTCAAAATTCGTTTCTCTCTCTCTCTCTCTCTTATTATTATTATTATTATTATTATTATTATTATTATTATTATTATTATTATTAGGCGGCAAACTGTCCTATATTTTAAGGACAGTTAATGAGAAATGAAACGAAAGCAGAAGTGGTGGTGTTTATGCTTTACTCCTAAAATAGTAATTGTCTAAAATGATGTGAAGCTGGTTCGGTCGTTGAGGATTGAAACCGTTTTGCGAGCTCAGTATCTCAGTTTGTTAATTTACTGTACATATAGATATTACATGTCTATAGATACATATATTTATATACATACATATATACAAATGTGTACACAGAGAGAGAGAAAAATGTATATATATATATATATATATATATATATTCACTTTTAGAAGAATGGTGTTGAATGTAGCTTCGAAGTCTCGCCCTGCTTATCCTTCATTAGAGTGTCCGATCAAGGTCAAGCGAACCGAAGCTTCAAAGACATGACAACATTAAGGAAATGACTTGGAGAATTAGAGAAGAAGCTAATGCAAACTGCAAAGAAAATGAAAAGTCTTAAAGTATGCAGAAGAAAGCGAGCACTCAATGGGTCAGAGGTGTTGGCACTTAAGAACGAGGACGGACTCACAGTAACGGACAAATTGTAGTTGGTGGGGGCATGTAAAACTTTCTACACCAGCCATTGTAAAGCATTAGTGAAACACAATTTTCCATAGACCCAAATGTTGGAAGAAGTGGCACGTATTCTGGTCAGTGCCCCCAATCTGGTGAAAGCAGGTAAATCTCCAGGAAACGAGCAGGGATGTTAAGATGCGGAGGTGAAGTGCTGTAGAAAATCCTCTTTCTATGCTTTAGTCGTTATTTGAAGGAGGGTGAAATACCCTCGCGTGGAAAGACTTGAATCCTATCTTGTTTCAAAAGAAGGGTGGAGGCGCAATGGCCCAGTGGTTATGGTAGCGGACTCGCGGTCATAGGATCGTGGTTTCAATTCCCGAGGCTCCGGCAGGGGATGGTGGTGAACCCTGCTGTACTCTTTCACCACAACTTTCTCTCACTCTTACTTCCTGTTTCTGTTGTGCCTGTAATTCAAAAGGGTCAGCCTTGTCACACTGTGTCACGCTGAATATCTCCGAGAACTACGTTAAGGGTACACGTGTCTGTGGAGTGGTCAACCACGTGCACGTTGAATTCACGAGCAGGCTGTTCCTTGATCGGATCAACTGGAACCTTCGACGTCGTAAATGACGAAGTGCCAACAACAAAAGAAGGGTGATAAAGAAGATTGAAGACCCTATCGGCCCATATGCCTCTTGTCTCATATCAATATGCTGTTTACAATGTGTTAGTTACCAGACTATCGAAAGATCTGGATGACCAGCGGCCGAAGGTGCAAATAGGTTTCCGTAACAACTACAATACGATGAATTGCATATTTACTGTATCACAGCTTATAGAACGAGATTATAGAAGGTGAGAATGAATAAAGCCGCCTCTGTGCATCGCTTTTGTTGACTACGAAAAGGCTTTAGATAACGTCGAGATGAAAGCAGTGCTGAAATCTCTAGAAATGCAAGGTGTCACGGCACAATATACGAAATTGCTCAAGGATGCAAACTGTAGATGAAAAACTGAAGATATAGCGCCTGCTGTTGCTACTAGTAAGAGTTCGAGTTGGGAAGGGCACCAAGTAAGGAAACACCATCTCTTCAAAAGCTCATCACCGTATCTCTAGAAATGGCTAGGGAGCGTGAACAGTAACAACGATCTACCAACACACCACCGATTCGCAGTTGATATTGTACGCATCGACAAAACCATAGATAAGCTGCAGATAAAGAATTCCACGACACTACTTATATCCTAAACCGAAACTTTTAGCAAATGCAGACGCCCGGACAAATTTCTTTGTCATATTGGGGTCACCACCCTCTCAAGATTGAACTGTTATAGTATATATATGTATATATATATGGTGCCCCAGTATGGCCACATCCTTAGGGCTGAAACATATAAAAACATAAAAGAATATATGTGTGTGTGGGTGTGTGTGTGTGTGTGTGATTCCTCTATCACCTCTTGACAACCGGTGTAGGTTCTTTTACATTCCTGTAACTAGATTGCTCGGCGAAATAGACCGAGAGAATAAATAACAGATTTTAAAATAAACATTAGTTTCGATTTGTTCAGCTAAAAGGCCTTCAAGGCATGCCCCAGCATGGCCGTCCTTCAACGACAGAAGCAAAAGGAAGGTAAAACAAAAGATAAAACGCATACACACCCACACTCGCGCATTGAGACATATGTACTCATACACATACTTACAAGCATACATACATACATACATACATACATACATACATACGTGCATAGGTCGGTGCATGCATTCTTACATGCACATGTTTACAAGCTTACAAGCTTACGTCTAAATATAAACGAAGCCTTGGCTAAGTGACTTTCTTTCATCTGAACTGCTGATAAGGAAACAATGACAATAGCTAAGGTATGGTATATTAAACGTAAGTATGGAGGACATTGTTATGGGAACCAGTAAACACATAAATAAGTAAATAAATAAATAAAAGATGCAGACCCTTCCATCACACATAGACTTCAGAAGAAACTATAAGTGGACAAAGAATAACTTACAAAAGTACCCGCTGACCCATTAATAAGGATTTTGATCCCGTTTCATCCTAATAATGTAAATCATACTCTACTAAATTACTACCACAACGCTTAGTACACATCGATAAATACACAGACAAGCAATTAAACATATAAGTATATATATAATACGTCTATATGCAAATATAAAGTGTACGTGCGTATGTATGTATATGTTTATATACACACATACGTACATACATACATATATGTAT
>NC_068997.1:16784994-16786912 GCF_001194135.2 Octopus bimaculoides
TATATATATATATATATATATATTTATGTGTATATACACATACGTACGTATATACGCCAAATGTGTTTGTGAGTGTTCGTATATGTAGACATACGCTCGTAGACATATAATCTCAGCCGATATTGTCGTGTTGTCACGTTTCATACTAACCTCCTCCTCCTCTTCTTCTTCTTCTTCTTCTTCTTCTTCTTCTTCTTCTTCTTCTTCTTCTTCTTCTTCTTCTTCGTCTTCTTCTTCTTCTTCTTCATCTTCTTCTTCTTCTTCCTCTTCTTCTTCTTCTTCTTCTTCTTCCTCTTCTTCTTCTTCTTCTTCTTCTTCTTCTTCTTCTTCTTCTTCTTCTTCTTCTTCTTCTTCTTCTTCTTCTTCTTCTTCTTCTTCTTCTTCTTCTTCTTCTTCTTCTTCTTCTTCAGTTTCTGTGTTTCATCAATGATTACAACAAAAACCAGCAATAAGCTGTAATGACAAAGATGGGCAACAACAACAACAACAACAACAACAACAACAGCAGCAGCAGCAGCAGCAACAACATCAACAACAACAACAACAATAGCAATAACAACAAAAACAAAAAAGACAACGAATTCACGAATGCCATCTCATTATCCCCTTTATCCTCATCATTCTTGTCATCATCATCATCGTCACCATCATCATCATCATTATCACCATCATCATCATCACCGTCATCGTTATGCTCATCATCATCACCACCACCATCGTCATCATCATCATCATCATCATCATCATCATCATCATCATCATCATCATCATCATCACCATCATCATCATCATCACCATCACCATGATCATCACGATCATGATCATTCTGTGTAGTAAAGCCACCACCAACAATAATATTATTATCATCCATGACAACAATACCTCCATCGTCGATATCAGCTCATTAACAATCATCATCGCCGTCATTAATTAACACCGGCGTCATCATCGTCGACATTGAACAACAGCGAAGATCATATCATCATCATCATCATTATCATGAAACCTATGGTCGAGAACATCATCACAGTCAGCATCACCATCATCAGTAATATACCCCACCATCATGCCACCACCACCACCACCACCACCACCACCATCACCACCACCACTACCACCACGAATACTACCTCAGCATCTCTACCAACACAATAACGATAACAAGTACTACAACCACCACCACCACCAGCATAACTACCTACACAACCATCACCACTACGATCGCTACCACAACACAAACCATACCACCACCACTACAACCATCACCACCACCGCAACAGTAAGTAACATCAAGACACCATACCATTACCGCCATTACCACCACTACCGCCAAACAATCGCCACTACAACAATAAAAACAACCAGAACAATAAACACTACCACCACCACCACCACCACGACCACCATCACTACCAACACTACAAACAACAACAACAACAACAACAGCAGCAGCAGCAATATGGCTACAAAGAACCACCTTACACTAAACGCTGAACCAGGTAAACAAACCAGAACAACAACAACAACAACAACAACAACAGCATCATAATTATTACCCACATCGATGACAAGAACACAAGCATCAGCATCACCACCAACATCTCCATCACAAGCAACAACAACAACAACAACAACAACAACAACAACAATTGCAATTACAACAATGAGAGAATAAGTGAAAAGAGTGCCGAGATCTCATCTAATTATTGTTAGCTTGCTATCACTGTCAGCAAGTCATTAAATGATGACACGATTAGCTTCAAGTAATCACTTTAATTAGTTTCAACAATCTAGCGTCTCTCTTGATTGGATATCCCTGATCGATATGACAGATGTTCCTTGTTGTTTGACACATTTCTTTTACACCAACAATGCACATATGCATATGACTGTTTATATATGTATATACATGCATATA
>NC_068997.1:16787129-16789676 GCF_001194135.2 Octopus bimaculoides
ATATATTTGTGTGTGTATGTGTAATTGTGTATATGTATGTATGTGCGTTGGTGGGTATGGATGGGTGGGTGCTGACGCGTTCTTTTGTAGCTGTATGTGTTGCTCCGGTACACAAGCATAAATGTATGGAAGAACAAATGTGCATCGATACACACACATGTAGCCCCTTGTGGGTAGTAAAGAAATAACACACGCGCACACACACGCACACTCATTTACATACATATACATATATACGTATATACACACATATATATTATAAATTATATATATAATGAATCCTACTTCATTAATAAATTAATTAGAAATCTATCTATACATTTTTGTTTATATGTATATACGTAAGTATATGTACATGTACACATACATAATTATACACACACACACACACACACACACACACACAAATAAATAAAAACATAAATATATTTCTAATTAATTTAATAATGAAGTAGGACTCATTTCACACACACACACACACACACAAACATTTTTGTGTGTATTTATACAAATATATATACACTCATATATATACATTTATATATATAATATTTTTATTCATGTGTATTTGTGCTTGTACGTATGTGATTTTATAGTGACTTTATCTATCTATCTATCTATCTATCTATCTATCTATCTATCTATCTATCTATCTATCTATCTATCTATCTATCGGTCTATTCTGATTTCTGTTCCCCCTCAAACTTCATATATCAACTCTATATCTATTTACCATTTTGACATAAGCGTACAATGCTTACCTTCATTTTATTTATTATTGCATCTTTTTATTTAATTAATATTTTAATTAACATTAGAAATAGTATTCCTATTGATTTTCTTCATTATTGCCGCCAACACGAAGAATTATTTCTGTTTCATAGAGCTCACCAGCATCATATGCATACACACACACACACATACATATATATGTACGTATGATTTATATATATATATGCATACATACACATATATGTATATATATATATATATATATATACATCTATACGTATACATAAATACGCACGCAGACATATATATATATGCGCATAAATAGAAAGGTAAGCAGGTAGATTGATGACTCACGTGACAAATACTCAGAGTTTCATGTGTGCATATATATGTAAGTATGTCTGTCTGTATGTATATGTATATATATATATACACACACACATACTTACCTGTTATCATTACTTTATTATCTCCCCTTCTTCCTAGCTCTCCTGTGTGACACTTGTGTCCGGCATTTGCCATGATAGATCGTTAGCCACTACTCATTCCTTTTTTTTTCTCTCCTTGTTTCTTTCTGTGTTCCTTTCTGTTGAAGAGCGTAGGCTCGAAACGTTTAAGACTTTTCACCTACCGAGCGTTTTACTAATACATCTGTTTGTTGTCTACACCACCCGTCTTCGTCTTTTGTTTTTTGTGAATTCTCCCCCCACCCCGTTATATATATATATATATACACACACACACATATATATATGTACATACACAAATGTATGCTTATGGACAATTTAATTAATAATCCTGATAGCACAAAACCTTAAATTTGGGAGGGAGAGGCAAGCAATCATTCACATGGGTCATTTTCTCCTTTTCTTCCCCTGTGGAACACTATTGATAATCTAGACGCAGCGATGTGACAAAAATTGTGATACCGCGAGAAGCAAACGATAAATGAAAATAATATTAAAGAAGTGATTTTAAATTCTCAAACGCAGGATAATGCTAATAATATAGCCTGAACAGGATAAACCACTCCTATTTTGCAGCCTACACTTTTTTCTGCAAAATAGGGGTAGTTTATCCTGTTCAGGCTATATTATTATCATTATCCTGCGTTTGAGAATTTAAAAATCACTTCTTTAACTTTCTAAGACATCTCAACGCTTCTAAAGCAAACTTCGTTTGTTTGTTTACGTTCATCGTAATTTGAATGAAAACAATATTGTTTGTATGTTCATAAATGGTTAAAATGGCTATTCCACGACGATATAATTGATTCTGTTTCTGACACACGAACCGTGATCAAATCAGCCGACTAACAAGTATTACACCTACATAATTAATTGCTTGTGTTTTTCTCTCAAGGCCATCTCTTAAACAATACAACAACGATATAGTCTCAAAGACGCGGGCGCTGAGCTTCAAATATCTTTGATCGTATGTGAATCTAATCGGAGATGACTTGTTGATGATGAATGACACAAACAATATTAACGAAGATGGCAACAACAACAAAAAAAAACAATTACGTCTAAAGGCAGGTCGGATTTTAAAAGACAAATCAAGGAATACTAAGAAATTAAAAAATAAAGAAAAGGCTAAGTAAATAAAATCACAGATAACAAAGAATAGATGAATACCGATAGAAACTGAAGCCATGATGGAGCATCTACCCGGACAAATATTCTGCTAGAAATACCAGTAAAACCACCTTTAAGCCATACATAACAAACATCATATTTAGTTGTTGCTTATATCTTTTGATTTAGAAAAGAGACACTGAATTATACATCCGTTGTTTTATATATATATATATAT
>NC_068997.1:16790355-16791542 GCF_001194135.2 Octopus bimaculoides
TATATATATATATATATATATATATATATATATATATATCGAAGCAACTGTCTTCGCACGACGTACTTCAAAATTCTCCACTAAACACGATACTCTAATAAAGAATACAACCTCTCAACGATCTCAACAGCTTCCTAAGACTTCCACAAACTCTCAACAACTCCTACGACTCCCCCGTCTCAACTAATACGCTACTCTTTATAAGAGTTCGGCTAGTCCATTTTTCCAGACCCGCAGGGTTGTCGGTGACTCTCGCCACAACACCATGTATATATATACATATATATGCATATGTTTGTGTGTGTCTGTGCGTGTATGTGTGTGCGTGTGTGTGCGCATGAGTCTGTATTTTTTGTGTGTATGTGTGTATATATGTAAATAGTATGTATAGTTATGATTATATATGTGTATATATATATATATCATTATACCATAATTGATTAACCTTATTGTGTTAATTATATATATATATATAAATATATTCAGAGTGTGTGTGTGTGTGAGAGAGAGATAGAGAGATAGAAAGAGAGAGAGAAAGAGAAAGAGAGAGAGATTGATAGATAGTTAGATAGATAAATAGATAGATAGATAGACAGATAGACAGACAGATAGACAGACAGATAAATAGATCGATCGATAGATATATAGACAGAGAGACAGAGAGATAGACAGACAGACAGACAGACAGACAGACAGATAGATAGATAGATAGATAGATAGATAGATAAGTAAGTTGGTAGAATAACCTAAGATAATTTCGTAGAGATTATATTAATTTATTTACTTATGTTAAGAATTTGATTTACATTAGCATTAATTAATGTTTTAGGGAAATGAGAATAAAAAATCGATTAAAACTTCAAGGAATGTGATGGTGAGTAAAGCTGTGAACAATACATACGTTATGCATGCATACATACATACATACATACACACATATGTACGTACATACATGCATGCATAAATACATACGCACATCGGTACGTTCGTACATAAATACATACATAAATACTTGGGTATGTGCGTACATAAATACATACATGGGTATATAATACGCATATACATACATACATACATACATACATACATACATACATACATACAGAAGTAGACGCGTACGTACATACAAGCATACCTTCTCCGACATTAAAGCCATGACTAACAGGTCTATTAAGTAATTGGTTTAT
>NC_068997.1:16792984-16796942 GCF_001194135.2 Octopus bimaculoides
ATATATATGTTATTGCTGCTTCGAAATTAAATATATTGTTGAGTTAAACGTTAAGACAGCTGGGGTTAAGGAGACGATCATTTAGCACTCGTTATCTCAGCTGTTATTTTCAGCAATTCAAACCAATAAAAGAGTACACATTAAACACACGCACGCACACACACACGCACTGAAGGAATACGGAACAAAGGGACATAATAGCAAAGGAATTTACTATGTTTATATATATATAAGTGTGTGTTAGTGAGAGAGAAAGAGAGAAAGAGGTAGAGAGGTGAGCAGAGGATTAACCAATAGAGATATATGTAAACGATAGGCAAATATAGAGGCTATAGAAAGCGATAGAGATATGGAGATATTGCTAGACAGGCGAGCATATATACAGGAACATGATATACGTAGAGATACGCATATTTACACATGCAAAAAAAAGCGCATATGTGTGTGCGTGTGTGCGTGTGTGTGGTGTGTCTATGTATGTAAATATATGCTGAAAGGGAAGCAGAGAAAATGGCAGACAGATAGATAGATAGATAGATAGATAGATAGATAGATAGATAGACAGATAGATAGATAGATAGATAGATAGATTGATAGATAATTAGTAACTTAGGAGATATATGGATAGATAAATAGATAGTTATATACATATAGGAATAGTTTTGTACATTAATAAAGATTTGAATAGAGGAAATAGATAAATAGTTAGAAATTTAGGCTACGTGCAAAACTGAATAGATAAGAAAAGTGTTAAATATTAGCAAACGTTTCTGTTGCTTAAACATAACAAGGTGAGAGAGAAAGAGGAGAGAGTGAGAAAGAAGGGGAGAGAGGGAGGAAGAATAGGTGAGGTAGAAAAATAGGTTGGAAGGAGGGAGTAGGAGTATAATAGACAATGAACCATTTTCTATAAAATCTAATTAAAAAGATATATGGGCGCGTATATGTATATGTATAGCAGATATGTACGTATGATCATATACATGTGTGTGTGTATATATATATACATATTTATACACACACACACCACACACATACACACACAGAGGCGTGCACGTATATAAGCGTACGTATGTATGTGTATTATACGTACATACTTGTAGATAAATCAAAACAAAATGGAGCCTATCCTCATTTCTAGTCAACCACCATTTCTATGGTAATTGGTGGTGATGATATTCTGTTCGTGTTTGTGATTGTCTTTTTCACGATTATTATGATTAACAGAATGACTATGAAAACTGACTGACAGCATTTCATCCGTCTGTGTACATTCTGTGTTCGAATTCCGCCGACGTAGATTTTGCTTTTCACTCATTCTACAATGAAACATGTACTTGTTGAGTGTTTTGGATGACTGGAACCGATTATATCCGTACACTAATATTTCTGGCTTTGAGCCCAAATTAGAAAGACTTGTCGGCGAGCTGGCAGAATCGTTAGGACGTTGGACGAAATGCTTAGCGGTATTTCGTCTGTTTTTAAGGTCTGAGTTCAAATTCCGCCGAGGTCGACTTTGCCTTTCCTCATTTTGGGGTCAATAAAATAACTCAAAACCAAGTGGTTGCAACGCTAATTTCTTAACTACCAAACCATGCGAAGCGCATTTTATTTTCTGTACGCAGACAAAGGTTTAAAGAGATACATGAATACTATGAATACTAGAGCTGTCTGTCACACAGTCTTTATCGTTGCCATGCTGACTGTTTCCACGTTTTTTCCTCTGCAATGATTCTAGCTGGACTGATGCCTTACATTTGAAATCATCCATGTCGGGAGCGTAACGTAAGGAAATCTTAGTCTCAATCCAGGTATTAAAGATATGGGTCTCGCACAAGCGCTAAATTGATGCCCCACTGATCACGTGTGGAGGACACACGAACTCATGCAGTCTTGCGTAAATTTTGTTGAATGGTGGTGAGAAGGATTTTTACCATGAAGTAAATAAATCATTGGTTTGAGAAACGATTATACTTATTTATATGAAGGCGATTAATTTTAATTCAGATAGTCTTAATTATTGACCCTAAACATCGAAGAAACATATGTGTATTTCAAATGCAACAGTAATTGACCCAGAACGCAAGTGTTTTAACCACCGATTCTCTACTGCCGTATTCACCGTTAAATAAACAGTATATCAAAATTATTCCAGCAACGGTCTTTATGCCCATCGATCGATTCATACTTTGGGAGTGGAATAGTATAGCGTAAAGTGAAACAGGATAGAAACTACGCGGTGCAGATTGCACCCATAATTGGAAAGAATAACCGTACCAGTAATTGCAAAAAAAAAAAAAAAATTAATAAATAAATGACAGACAGCTTTGTAACATAATTTTTGTAGCTGATTCTGCAAACGAGGATTATATTGAGAAATATACTACTACTACTACTACTACTACTACTACTACTACTACTACAGCGCGTTAATTCAGGGGAACGTAACTGCAGGCATGGCTGTGTGGTAAGAAGTTTGTTTCCGACCCACAAGGTTTTGAGTTCGGTCTCACTCTGTGGCACCTTGGACAAGTATTTTTTTTTTTACTACAGTCTCGGGCCGACCAGTTCTTTGTGACTGGATTTGTTAGTCGGAAACTGAAAGCCTGTCATATATACATACATACATCCATATCTGTTAACGGTTATTTCCAATACTTTTCTCGCTGGATTACGTGCTCGTTTCTCTTTTGGGTCTTCTGCAGTTTTATTCTTGATCTTTTATATATATATGCAGATTTTTCCTCCGTCTGGCTATTTTTCTCGCTACAAAACGGAAAGTTACATTGTTGAACAGTCACTTTAACGGGTTGTTTTTATTTATTTCTCATTATAGCTACGTATTCCTCACACCCATCTTTCATTCCCTTCCTCGGAGTTATAAAAGTTACTTATGTGCATGTGCATGTGTGTGTGTATGTGCATGTAGTGTGTGTATGTGTGTGTGTGTATGCATGTATCTATGTATTTACGAAAGTATGTATGCAGCGTTGCTTTTATATCCGTGAATGACAGCTGTATTAACGTTACAATCCCACTGACACTCCATATTTCTCGCTTACACAACGCTGTTCTCTCCTTCCCTGATATCAGCCACACACACAATGCCACCACATTTCCCTCGCACTCGCACTCTTTGCACCCCTCTCATATTATCAAATGATAGCATAACCCTCTAGAGGGCCCATTATAGATTTTTATTGAAATTCAGTTAGCCTATAATTGGACTGGTTGTTAGTTTAACAGGTATGCAAAGTTTCGTCAAGATTGGTTCACTGTTGTAGGCAGCAAGATGTTAACACACACACACACACACACACACACACACACACACACACACACACACACACATATGTATATATATATATATATATATATATATATATATATTTATACATACACATACATACATACATACATACATACATACATACATACATACGATTCGTGTTCGAATATTGCCATGGCCTGATCGAAAGTCCCGCACATGTGAAGGCTACGACTGGCCATTTTTGTGATAGGTCTTTCTTCGTTTTTCAAGTAATGCCTTTGCATGATAAATCTTTTATAGTGGGGAAAGGATTTGCACAAATCCAATCCCATTCTCTGAACAGGGACAACATAAACTCATAAGGAAGTAGTCTACATCATTGAATATCGTCAGTTTCTCGGGTTTTTCTCTCAGAGTTTGCCTGTGCCAGAGAGATGTGACAACAACAAAAGGGCTTCCTATTTCCAGTGGACTTCTTATGTATATATAAATTAATAATAATGTTTTATTTATGTAATTTTCACTGTCTTGCCCGCATACGGTTTGGTATTTCGCTGAATTTCTATTGAGAACCATTAGGTCTAGTAGACACAACATGTGATCTTCTTCTATCACATTAAATGTCCACTTTAGTGGTCATCGTTATATATAAACACACACACACACACACACATATATATATATATA
>NC_068997.1:16797237-16797772 GCF_001194135.2 Octopus bimaculoides
ATATATATGAAGCGAACAATGCTGATTAGCAGCTATAATACCATCGCTAACACTACAACATCACGATCACAAAGCACGGACATTAATTATACAGCAAATAAAGAAAAGAAAAGAAATAAAAAGGCAACAACTGCAGCAACAAAAACAATATTAAGCTATATCCACCTCCACAACCGACCGCATAAAGAACAAGCTTAACATTGACAAAGACAAACAGCGAGAAAAGTGAGTTAAATATTGCAGTGGAAAAATAAAGGCAACACCCTAACTAAATATTTATAAAGGTATACGTGTGTACGGGTATATATAAGCCCAGATATACATATACACCTATATATATACACCTATATATATACACAAACATATATATAAGTATACACATACAAACGTACTTATATGCATATACATACCTACATATATACATATACACACACACATATATATGCATATATATATGTGTCTATAAATATAAATATAAATATGTGTGTGTGTGTGTGTGTGTGTGTGTGTGTTTGTATTTGTGTTTGTGTTTGTG
>NC_068997.1:16797782-16798706 GCF_001194135.2 Octopus bimaculoides
TGTGTGTGTGTGTGTGTGTGTTTGTATTTGTGTTTGTGTTTGTGTGTGTGTGTGGTGCGTGTAAACACACAAGCCTGTATATATTATATACATGCTCATATACTCTTATACAAATAATCAAATACATAAGCATACACATATGCATAGATACAGATATTGAAAGCGAGAGAAGGAGAGAGAGAGAATGAGAGAAAGAGAGAGAGAGAGAGAGAGAGAGAGAGAGAGAGAGTGAGAGAGAGACGGAAGTAAATACGGCGAGAGAAAAACAGAGTAAAGTGTTGAGAGCAAACGGATATTTATTAATAGACACACAGTTGAGCCGACATACTGAGAGAGAAACAGAGATTAATCGGTTTAGAAATTTGTAAATCTTTCAGACTGATTCGTTTAACTGAGATTCTAAGTCCTTCCTCCCTTCCTCCTCCCTCCTGGCCCCTCTATAGGTCTATTCATTCTTGATATCAACAGTCTTTATACGGGGATCCCACACAACGAAGGACTTTTGCATTCCAACACTTCCTAGACCTTCGACCCAACTCCCAACCGGGTACCTTCACACTCCATCGTCTGGCTGAATTTGTTCTCTCCCTCAAGTGCTACTCATACGCGGTATTTTTTTTTACCAACAGTACTCCGAAGTGACCAAGGAAACGAGAATAGAACCCCAGCTATACGAACCTGTTCGTTGGCTACGTTGAGACCCAAATATTCTCACAATTCACTGGTCCCTCTGCCGAACTATTTAAAATCTCTTATCCTTTCTCCCCCCTCTCTGTCTCTTTCTCTTTCTCTTCACGCTTTCATTAAGGTTCTAATAATTTGTTTTTGCTGTTGTTGTTGTTATTCTTTTCCTCCTTCTCCTCCTGCTTCATTTTCTTCTTCCTTTTTTTTCTCTCCTCTCTCACTTCCTTCTTTTTCTTGTTC
>NC_068997.1:16799506-16801196 GCF_001194135.2 Octopus bimaculoides
CTTCATCCCGCCTCCCTCTGACTATCGAAAGGGTGTTATAAACAGTAATTGAGTGTTCTCTAATTTCCAGGTCACTTATTGGTAAACAGAGCAAAATATTTCACCTGTCTTTACCAAAAGTCCTATTTTCACCATTGCCTTTTATTTAGTCACAGTCTTTTCACCACCAACACCGCCAGCACCATCCTATCGAAATGCCCCCCACCCTCCACCGCCACAATCTAGCGCATGCTTCTTGTACCCAGCCGCCCCCCATATTATCACTGCCACTGCTGTCATCATCATCATCATCATCATCATCATCATCATCATCGTCGTCGTCGTCATTATAACCAACACCTCTGCCAAATTTACAATGAAATACAATGCGCAACCATTAGCATTATAAGCCAACACCACCAACACCACCGACATCATCACCACTATTAGTGGTAGTAGAAGTAGTAGTAGTAGTAGTAGTAGTAGTAGCCGAGCAGCTCAACAGTAATTGTATTGCAGTTAGTGTATATTTGTTCGATCAAACACGCAAATGAAAAGTACACATTTTGTTTGCATATGTGTACACACACACATATATATATACACGTGCACGCGCACATACATACAAACACACACACACGCTTTTACACAAACATATATATGTGTGTGTGCGTAAGGGCTTATGCGTACGTGTTTGTATGTTTTTATACGTATGTGAGCATGTTTGCGCATATATATATATATATATATACTCGAACAGAGAAGGAAACGTAGAGAAAGAAGAGTCATCCTTGAGTCAGTCCTAAATAAACATCTTTCTAAGGTCCGAGTTGTTAAGCTAATATAGGTAAGGGACGTATTCTCTATTCAGAAAGAAATAGAAGAGGGAGCATGCTGGTGATGGTAATCCGTAAGAAACGGCATATACCAAGAGCATAATGATTGATCTCTGTTTTCTGGTCACTATTATTCTTTGAATCATGGTTGCAGTCCTCCATGACTGCCACGATTCCCACTCTTTGTGTGTGTATGTGTGTATGTGTGTGTCTACAACAGGCTTCGTCTACAAAATTTGTTTAGTTGAGACGCGGCTATATGTATCGGAAGAGACACGGCTTTCACTGCAACCGGATCAAAAATCGCATGATTCATAGACATATTGTTAAAAACAATATAGTCATGCACAGATTCGAGAGTGTATAATGTGAAATTTATTTATAGTATCTGCACTTGTTTAATTGATCCTCATATGACAATTTACGTAAACGTTTCTTAGCATAAGGCTAGATAATTATATCATCAGAAGTTGGTATTCGAAATTAACGAGCAATAAATACGTAAGGAAAAAAATAAAATACTGACATAATGCGTCAAGCAAATGTCACTGCAACACGTGTAAAAATACTATAAATAATTTCATAAGCACACCTGACCTGATCTACACATGCACCCTCTGTTATCTTTCGCACCAGTGAGATAAACTCGTAACAAAATTTTCCCTAAAAATAGCACTAATTCTTTCGCATTCTAAAGGAGCTCTCCATTTTTCTCTCTTTTTATTCTCTCGTTGTTTCTTTCTGTGTTCCTTTCTGTGGAAGAGCGTAGGCTCGAAATGTTAAAGACTTTTTCAATTCCCGAGCGTTATACTAATACATCTGTTTGTTTTCTACACCAACTTTCATCGTGTGTTGTTTTTTTTGTGAATTCTCCC
>NC_068997.1:16803127-16807077 GCF_001194135.2 Octopus bimaculoides
ACACACACACACACACACACACACACACACACACACACACACACACACACACACACACACATATCGGTGGTGAATCCGACACTCGGGATCTTTAGTCAGAACGTAAAGGCAAACGAAATGGCGCAGAGTATTTTGCCCAGTGTGCTAACGGTCCTGCCAGCTCGTCGCCTAAACAAAAACAATAATAATCCTTTCTACTATAGGCACAAGGCTTGAAATTTTGGGAAAGAGGGGACAAGGTGATTACATCGAACTTAGTGTTTCGACCCCAAAAGGATGAAAGGCAAAATCGACCTCGACGGAATTTGAACTCAGAACATAGCGACGGACGAAATGCCGCTAAGCATTTCGCCTAGCGTGCTAACGATCCTGCCAGCTCACCGCCTTAACAAATACAAAAATAATACTTTCAGGCTCATTTCTGTATGTTTTAACAATATTAAACTAAAAATTAAATTGAAATTATATTAAAATTGGATTTTAATTTAAATTCAGATCAGAAAATTCAATTTAATAACCTTCATATGAACAAAAGGAAGATATATTAATCACACACACAATGACTGTATGTATTTTTTGTTCCGTATGCATTTATAAGATCGCTGGCCACTACATTTATATATATTTTTTGTCCTTGTTTCTCTCCTTGTTTCTTTCTGTGTTACTTTCAGTTGAAGAGCGTAGGCTCGAAACGTCAAAGACTTTCTCTATTCCCGAGCGTTAACCTAATACATCCATTTGTTGTTTACACCACCTGTCTTCGTCTGTTGTTTCTTTCGTAAATTCTCCCAAATATATGTATGAGCTTGCGAATTTGCGTATGTACATGTTATTGTATACTTGTATACTTGTGTATTTCATTGTGCCTGTGTGTAACTGTATACATACGTAGATATATGTGTATGTGTGTGCGCATGTATGCGTGTATATGATAGTGTATTTGTATGCATGTTTGCTTGAGTCAGCGACTATTTTCATTACTTCTGTTCTGGAGCAAACGCAACAGATTACCTGTAATATCTTGAGGGTACTGGAGGCTAGTGATTGAAAAAAATCTTTAGAGCTGCGGAAAAAAAAACACATTTATTTCAGATGTTTTTTTATTACCCCTCATGTTCTGAGTTCAAATGTTGCTGATACTGTAATATTTCCGAGGGGCGTTATAATAATAAGTAGAAGTGTTGATTTAATCGAAAATACCATTTACCACCAAAATCGAAGCTTCCAATCTTTTGCTAATCGATACTTTAATTGGATAGCAAAGTAAGAGATGACATGTTACAATGTAAGAGTAATTGTGAAGATAGGTGCCGGTGTGGCTGCGTAGTAAGAAGTTGATTCCGGGTTCAGTCCAACTGCGTGGCACCTTGGGCAACTGTTTTCATCTATAGTCGCCTGCTGACCAAAGACTTGTGTGTGGTAATTGGTTGATGGAAACTGAAAGAAGCCTGTCGTATATATATTTACATGTGTGTGCGTGCGGCGTGAGTTTACGTGTGTGTCTGTGTTTCTCCCGCACTACCTTGTTGGTTTGTTTACATCCCTGTAACAAAGCGGTGCCCGCGCATGGCAGCATACTAATGAGTGAAACAAGTAAAAGATACAAGAGAAGATAAAGTGTTAAGATCCGGAACGAATGTCGTAGAGCATCTCGTCCGCTGCTCTAACGATTTCCCGAGTTCATTTCATCGATTCAAACTCGTTCCCAACAGGATTCGAACCCTAATACCACGGTATACTAGCAATCATTTTTGCAGCACTTATTGCAATGCTTGTACTGCACTCGCACCTTCTTTATACACAGCATGGCATTAACAGTCAATGAAAAACAGGTAATTAACCTATATCAAGGCTGTTGGTATGCTTACTCAACTACGAAACTCACTCTCCCTTTCTCTCTGTTTCTCCTCCACACACATGAGCAATCATGCAGCAAACCTATACACACACAAACACACACAAACACACAAGTACACACACACCCGCACATACATACACATAAACACACATCCACTCACAAATACACATAAATTCACAAACAATCACACTCACATACTAATGAATAATCATATATATATATATATATATATATACTATGTGTGTGTCTGTGTGTGTCTGTGTGTGTAAAAGCAAAATTTCCAGTTGGCACACACACATATGCGCACACGTATACCAATGTACGCATGCATATAGACGAACTGACAAACATTAATTGAGAACGCATGCCCATTTACATACATGCACACCTTTGCGTACATAACCGAATTTTCATGGACGCACACAAACACACAACACACACACACACACACACACACACACACACACACACACACATGTATATACCATATACACGGGGATGTAGATACTCACACAAATTGATATATAGACAAACACGTAGACATGCATATGGTTCCAAGAACAAAGATAGAAACACACACACATACATACACATACACACATACGCATATACACGTATACACACACGTACACTCACATGCAAACACTCACGTATTCATATACACAGTTAAATTGATATATCAACTGACGCACACTAACGGACATATCCGTACGTGTATACAAACATACACACTCACATATATGCATATTTATATACATCCTCACATATATGTATATATATTTATGCATATATATATATATATATATATATATATATATATATATATATATATATATATATATGAACACTTCATAATTGTTTTATTTTTATAGCCACCTCATAAACGAGGCATCTGTACATTAGGTTGACATAATACTTGTACGACAGAAGGTGGCGAGATACTAAGCGGTATTTCGTCTGCCGTTACGTTCTGAGTTCAAATCCCGCCGAGGTCGACTTTGCCTTTCATCCTTTCGGGTTCGATAAATTAAGTATCAGTTACGCACTGGGATCGATGTAATCGACTTAATCCCTTTGTCTGTCCTTGTTTGTCCCCTCTGCGTTTAGCCCCTTGTGGGCAATAAAGCAATCAGAAACGTTAGCACGCCGGGTGAAATGCTTAGCAGTATTTTGTCTGTCTCTACGTTCTGACTTCAAATTCCGCCGAGGTCGACTCTGCTTTTCATCCTTTCGGAGTCGATAAATGAAGTACCAGTTGCGTCCTGGGGGTGGGGGTCGATCTAATCGATGGCCCCCTCCTCCAAAATTTCGGGCCTTGTGCCTAGAGTAGAGAAGAATACTTGTATGACAGATAAACCACACTGGAATTATTCAACAACACACAACAGGAAAGTGGCAAGAAGCTATTTTTCACACACACACACACACACACACACACACACACACACACACACACACACACACATATATAGATATATATATCTTTTACATGTTTCAGCCTTTAGAGTGTTGTCATGTTGGGCATTGTCTGGGAGAATTTTAGTCGAATGGATCAACTTTAGTACCATCTTGTTTTTGAAACCTGGTACTTATTATATCCGTCCTTTTGTCGAACCGCTATGTTATGGGGACGTAAAGAAACGGAGACAAGTTGTGAAGTAGTGATATGAGATAAACGCAGACACAAAGACACACACACACACACACACACACACGCACATACACACGTGCACACACTCACAGACACATGCAGACGTGTACACACGCATGTTGAAGTTTTCTACCAGCGAAGCACTAAAAGAGCCAGTATCTGCTAATGAAGTGAGTTAACCAGTACCAGACCCAAACTGGCTACTTATCGCTACATTAAAAGAACAAACATACTGATATCAAATCACATACACAAATACGAGCACACACACACATATACAAGGAGAGAGGAATAGAGAATCAGAGGGAGAAAGAGAGAGAGAGAGAGAGAGAGTAAGGGAGAAAGAGAGATAGACAGAGAGAGTGATATACGAATGGACGTACACACACACAGAGAAAGAGAAACACTTCCATTCAACCGTCCACATACACACACACACAC
>NC_068997.1:16807930-16809566 GCF_001194135.2 Octopus bimaculoides
GGTTATATAACTCCCTCCCGCCCTCATTCTTTTCCTACTAGTAATATGGATTAAATAATATAAAACACCTAGTCACACGCTTTATCATTTTGTCTCGACACCAAAATAATAATAATAATAATAGTAATAATAATAATAATAATAATAATAGTAATAATAATAATAATAATAATAATAATAATAATAATAGTAATAATAATAATAATAATAATAGTACGTAAAGAATACGAAAAGATTTCTCACTATAAAGATCTGCAAGTTGAAATCACAAAAACGTAGAAGCTTAGTACTACGATAATACCAGTAATTAATGGTGCGTTGGGAATGATAAAGAAGGAAGCTGAGAAGTATATTAAGCAACTCCCTGGTGACTCCAATTTCCGTGAACTACAAAAGATAACCTTGGTGGGTGCAGCCCATATACTACGGGAAGCACTCTTCATCTTAAATGGAATAACTTTGGTGATAATTTTAGCATGCATAGCAAAACAAAAAGTGTCCTTGCTACTCTTGGCCTCTGGAGGATGCCCGGTACTAAGGCAGCTGAAATAAAGTTATAATAAAAAGAAGCCATGAATGATAATAATAATAATAATAATAATAATAATAATAATAATAATAATAATAATAATAATAATAATACCACAGCACATACCCAAGGCGCACAGAGCTGCGCTCGGTAGTGAAGTGAAAGCACGTTATAAAAATAAAACTACTGAACAATAATAATAATAATAATAATAATAATAGTAATAATAAACTGTTTTCAGTCTTTAAGGAAGCTGACAAATACAAAAAAGGAGTCGTAGTACCTAACAATTATGACGGAAAAGATGAAATAACGAAAGATGTAAAACAATTGAAATCCAAACTAAAACTGGAGCAGCAACGGATCATGATAAAACGATGGCAAGAAAAGCCTTCATGGCATATTCTAGGCTAAAATAAACAGAAAAGAAATAGACAAAGCAAATACCCAACGATGGCTGAGAAGCTCAGGACTCAAAGCAGGGACTTAAGGATTTTTAATTGCAGCTCAAGATCAAAACCCTCCTACGAGAAATTACCAAAAAAATGTAATGAAAAAAAATACAGGTAACTGCAGAATATGTGGAGATGGAGAAGAAACAATAAATCATATTGTTTCTGATTGCCCAGTCCTGTCTGAATATATTCGCAAATACAGTGCGTCTTGCGACGATCCAAGAATTTCACTTCTAACGTCGCCAAACGAGTGGCCCCGATCACTCTCTTCGACCATTGCTGTTGTCGTTGCTGTGGCAATAATTGTTTAGATGAGTTCTGATTGGGCATTCATTCCAATGACCAAAAGTTGTTGCATTCCGGCCATGACTATCTCGTTTTGTTTTCTAGTATAGTGAACCACATTATTTTAATCAATGTGATAAAGTGAAATGTTGCTCGCCATACTGGAAAAATAAGACGAGATGGTCATGGCCGAGTGGGATTTAGAATGGTTTCATAAACTTCATAATCTTCATAATCCTCCCCCCCCCGCCCCGCGCCACCTGCTCACGTCACATCCATATTCTCATCGTCACATTGATGACGATGACGATGACGACGACGACGATGACGACGACGATGTTGATGATGATGATGATGATGTTGATGA
>NC_068997.1:16812076-16813307 GCF_001194135.2 Octopus bimaculoides
AGAGAGAGAGAGAGAGAGAGAGAGAGAGAGAGAGAGAGAGGGAGTAGAGGAGAGAAGAGGAGAAAAGAGAAAATGCACAAGAGGAAGAGAGTGATGGTGGAGGGGAATGAAAGAGATTCTTTTGTTGGTACCGGGATCAATTTTCACCTCGGGTCGATAGATAACATACCTGATCGTTAAATGATCGTCGAATGATTCAACAGGTTAATCTTACAAGGAAATGACGTTCCTATAAACATTAAACCACAAACACACACTACTACTACAACACCCCCACCTCCACCTCCTCCCCCCTACCGATTCCACCATCACCAGTATCATATCCACCTCCCACTGCAACCACAAACTCGCACCACCACCACCACCACCACCGCCATAACCTACCACAGTATTGGTTCATCTGAAACCTCAGTATCTTGAATTGTAAAACGAGACAGTCATTTTCGTCGCCGTCTTATCTATAATTTCGTTCTATTTATAAACTTCACCCAAATATGGTTGTTTATATAGAATTTATCGTCATCGTCATCATCATCATCATCATCATCATCATCACCGTCGTCGTCGTCGTCGTCGTCGTCATCATCATCATCATCATCATCATCATCACCGTCGTCGTCGTCATCGTCGTCATCATCATCATCATCATCATCATCATCATCACCGTCGTCGTCGTCGTCATCATCATCATCATCATCATCATCTGTATTGTGATGTTGTTTATCCAAGTAGGTCGCTACTCAGGGTTCCACGTTTCCGGTTCTCAGGCGACAAGTTCAGTGTGCGTTTTGTGTGTGTGTGTGTGTATGTGCGTGTGTGTGTGTGTGTGTGTGTGTATATATATATATATAATCAATTTTTTTTCTCCGTGTTTTTCTCCTTGTCTCCGTATTCTTTCTGTTGAAGAGCGTAGCTCGAAACGTCAAAGACTTTCCGTATTCCCGAGCGTCATACTAATATATACTTTTGTTATTTACACCACCTGTCATCGTCTGTTGTTATTTTTTGTATATTCTCCCATATATATATACATACATATTTATATATAATGGGCTTCAATTTTTAATAACTTTCTTAACTTTACAAATAAATGGCATACATACATACATACATACATACATGTATGCGGAGGGTGAAAGTGTTAACAAGAACAGGACAGTGAGAACAAGAACAGGACAGTGAGAACAAGACAGTAAAAACAAACGGTGAGGGCTGTTGAGCCAAGACGATA
>NC_068997.1:16813391-16815163 GCF_001194135.2 Octopus bimaculoides
TGTTTCAACGAAATCGCGTATTGTCCTTACAATCGAAACGCGGAGTAGATGAAACAGAGACAACTGAAGAAGGGGTATATTCTTTATGTTGCATGTCTCGTTTCTCGTATCTCTCTTTGTTGTTTTCGTTGTTCGAAAAAAGTTTGTTTTCTATGTTTTCGTTTAAGTTTTTCCCCGCCATCTTTTAATAAGACCAAACGAGCAGTTTTCCTATTTCCAATTTTCCTATTACAAAAAGACATGGATGGCGGACGATACTACAAGCTTTGAAAATAGACCTTTCCTCTTCGGTGAAGTTCTCATCAAGGTTTTTCAAACAAATCTTTTCAAAAGGGCGCTGAGAGGGAGAAAGAAAGAAGAGCTGTCTTCCAGGGCGCAGTTGTCAAAAGGCGGTTGCTTGTGACAAAAATGGCTAAGGTGAATGGAACAACGATAAACATCTGATTGTAGATTGGAGAACAGTAATTGGACGAGGGTTCGAGAGATCAAACCCTTAGAGATCAGGTCTGTGGATTTTCTTGATTGGCCTGTAACAGTAAGGATGTATCACCATATTTTGTACAGTGTAAGCTTTTCTCTCATTTCTTTCCAGCCCACCCTATTTTCTTCTCACCCCCATTTTATGTAATTTCCCGCCACAAAAATATCAACATGTTTTTGTTGAGTCCACCACATTTGACGCCATTACGGCAAATATAAGAAATCTCTATTGCTTTTGTTGCAGTTGTTGTTTCTATTATTAAAAGATTTTATTTGTGTGAGTGCTTTGTTTTCCTTGTACTTTTATGTGTGTGAATATGACTGCTTGTATATATATATATATATGTCTGTGATTATGCGCATGTTTGTATGCGAGTGCAAGTGTATTTTTAGGAAACGGTGTATATATGTGTGTCTGATTACGTATTTATATTTGCGAGTTTAATTTCTTTATTTTTAGCAATTCTTCTGTTTCACACTACCCACTTCGTAAACATCACACTATAACGATCTTAGGTTGAACTTGAGGCTTGGTTGCTGCTGCTGCCGCTGCTGCTGTTGTTGCTTTTATTGATCTTTACCAGCCATTTCGTCGGTTGCGACGACGAGTGTTCCAGTTGATCCGATCGTGAATTTAACGTGCAAGTGGTTGAGCATTCCGCAAACACGCATATTTTTTTTAACATAGTTCCCAAGGAGAGTCAGCATGACACAGCATGTGACAAAGTTGGTCATTTTTGCCAGCTGAGTGGAAATAAAATGCAGCGTGAAATAAAATGTCTTGCTCAAGGAAGCTACGCGTTGCTGGTAATCGAACGCAAGACCTTACGATTGGGAGCCGTACGCCCTAACCACTAAGCCACACACCTTCACTTTGATCGTTACCTAGACCTATGATGTGTATGATAATGTTGTAATACTTGTCATCAGTGGTGGAGATGCTGGTGGCGGGGGTGATGGTGGAGTGATAGTGGGGACGGTGTCTGCCGTTGTGGATTTGGCTGTTGCTGGTTTCGGTTGTAGCTAAGGAGAGGCTATGGGCAGCAGAGGTGTTAGCGTCGGTTATAGTAGTGGTTGTTGTCTTGAAGAGAGAATGGGAGTGCTTTGCGAGTGCGGTCGAGGTGGTGAAAATGCTAGTGACACTGTTTAGCAGATCGAATAATGCAACCGATATACAATTAGATTATAGTTGTTACAAAATGGTGCTAGGTCAGAGGTCAATATGATATAAAATAGCCTGAACAGATACTTCAGGTAAGGCAAGCAAAATATACTGAACATTTATATATATA
>NC_068997.1:16815259-16817892 GCF_001194135.2 Octopus bimaculoides
ATTGCTTAAGCATTTTCTCGCACCGTCTCCGATGAAGAGATATATAAAATATCCCGGAAACAGCTGTAAGATCTTCTCTTCAGAAATGTTCTGAAATCTTTCACAGCCTTGACTTTTTATCTCATTCTATTAATTTTTTATATATATGCATGCGTTAGACTCCTCATTCGCATAATCGCCGAACCTGAAGCTTAACTATAGTCTGTCCATAGCACTTACTCAGCATTACCTGACACCTTTGGGTCTTCTTGACACCATTACCTCTCATAACCTCAATATATATATATATATATATATATATATACATTCTTTATAGAATTAAGGATAAAATCACTTTATTTGCACACATGCATACGTACATACATACGTCCATGCATTCATACATATGTATACACATATACACACGTCTGCTTTGTTGACTATTTGAATTATCTGATCAAAGGACATGTATACACATTTTTCTCATACGTCTGTAAGCGATATTGATAAGTCTGTGAACAGCTTGTTTGCACACATACACGCATACATACATACATACATACATACATACATACATACATACATACATATATACATACATAGATTTATACGTATATGTACACGCAGCAATTTCTTCAAAGATTTATGAAATGTAATAATAAGTAGGAGAATCAGGATAATAACCTCTATGAGAAATATACTTAGGCAATATTTTGGTTATCAACACCTTAGTGGTAGCTATTTAAGACGATTAGTTTCTATTAATTTATTACAACAGAAATGAACTTTCTCTATCTTTCAATATCTAACTTTCTCTTTAACTTCTGCGTTCATGTACGTTTTCACGTTTTATTCTTGTTTAGTTTAAGGTCAGCTCTGACCGAACGCATCTATGATCAGAGTTACTTCACTCATGACAAACTTGTTATTAATTTCATAGCAGCATTTCGTCCGCTTTTAGCAATCACGGGTCTTGAGCTTCGCTTCAACCGCCCTGCAGTATTAGGCAAGTGTAAAGCGGTGAAATGGCAGAATTGTTAGCACGCCAGACAAAATGCTTCGAAGCATTTCGTCCGACTTTACGTTCTGACTTCAAATTCCGCCGAGTTCGGCTTCGCCTTTCATCCTTTCGGGATCGATAAAACAAATAGCAGTGAACTCCTGGGGTGGACGTTATCAGCTTCCTACCCCTCTCAAAAACTGCAGGCCCTCTCCCAAAATTTGAAACCATTATTTTCAAAGTGTTTATTTCGTCCTCATTATGAAACGAGTCCATTTATCTATTATTCAGCAGGGTTGGGTTTCGAGGTTTCGTAGGTTTCGCATTTACCCGGCTACATTGCGTGATGTCAGATTATTTGGCCCAGGACATTGTCGCATTGAGGTTGGGAGGAATGCATTTCTATATCTGTCACCCTCATTTGTGCTGCATCCAACGCTGAGATGCATTAACACTTGTTATCCCCGTAAACTCAGTTTTAAATAGTTATTGATTTTATTCTAGAGCTCAATTCTCAACTTTGAGGCACTCCATGCCGAGTGGCTCAATGTTTGGAACCGCTGTGTACTTATTCGACTTCCTGAAATAGGAACCAAATCTTTCTTAAATCATTCATATCCTTCCTTTTTGAGAAAGGGAAGACTACATTCCATTATGTGATAATACATATCCTTAAAACCCCAAGCGATCACATTAAAATGCATTTCATTATTGCTCCAGCTGGTCAATATTGACAACAGCAACAATGACAAGAATAGTGCTCTTCTTCAATCGGCGCATGATTGGGCATTTACTGTTATCGCAGTTTCAGATATAGGCCGGGCACCCGGATGATTCAGCAGTATGTCACTCGTAAATTCATTTTCGTCATACATGAGTAAGTACCTGATAAACTTATTGCTTAAATATGTAAAGAATGGTTTAGGTGTGTTACAGAGTATTCAAAGAATACTTTGCAAGTTAATTAGCTCAGTCGTTTCCTTGTAGTTCACTGAATCTACTTTTCCATTTCATTTACATGTGTGTGCGTGTGTGTATGGGCACACACACACACACACACACACACACACACACACACACACACACACACACACACACACATATACATATCAATTTATCTACAAACCTACTTAATCACCATACAGCCAAGTCAAATTTATCTACTGATCTGTAGATCGAAAAAAAAGAATGTTGAACAAAATTGATTTTCAATCCATATTGATTTCACTGAGGTGTCTACATCACTTGACGAATCCCGTAGACATAAATAGCCAATCTGTTTTATATACACATTAAATCCAATAGCTACAGAGAATTACAGCTACCAATTCGTATTCTACAAGAGCATGCAACACAATTTTTAATAACAGGTCAGAGGTCAATATGATATAAAATAGCCTGAACAGATACTTCAGGTAGGGCAAGCAAAAGATACTGAACAAATATATATATATATATATATATATATACTATTGCTTAAGCATTTTCTCGCACCGTCTCCGATGAAGGGATATATAAAATATCCCGGAAACAGCTGTAAGATCTTCTCTTCAGAAATGTTCTGAAATCTTTCACAGCCTTGGATTTTTATCTCATTCTGTTGATTTTTTATATGGATTTTCAATCCATATTGATTTCACCAAGGTGTCTACAT
>NC_068997.1:16818396-16819558 GCF_001194135.2 Octopus bimaculoides
TCTATCTATCTATCTATCTATCTATCTATCTCTTCCCCACCTTCTTTCCTTTTTTATGAGCCCCAATATGGAGGTTTCGTTGAAGAACATGCTGCTCTCGTCGCTTTACACATCATCAAGAATGATTCGGAGATTGTAATTTTCTTCAATGTCTCTGGATCCTTCGTTTTTGAGAGCAGAAAAAAAAATTCTGGTCCCTGACAGGATTATGTCTTCTGTGGCCAGGAAAAAAAAAAACATTCTTGAAAGTCAGACTTTGTTGGACAAAAATAGTAAAACGAGCTTCTCCGGCAAGTCCAGTGAAGCGTCAACGAGATTCCCAGCAAATCCATGAGGCCATTGCCAGTCATTTCCATGTGTTAGGGTACAAATCAGATACAAATCGTATTTCATGAGAAGAGGGAAGTTCATGTCCTTTAAGACCCGGGAGAACACCGTGATCCGGTCGCAGCGTTTGCTGAGCAAACTGAAAGAACCCCGAAAAGCTCGAAATGCTTTTGTGCTACTTAGAAGAGAAGCTCTTGGTCCATGATCAAAAAAGTAAACAGAAGGAGCAGCAGACAGCTTTGCGCTAGCGCCACTCATGCCTTCGACTTTTATATCAATGGAGACAATTGTCAAGCCCTGGATTCAAAAGAGTTTCTCGGAGTACACCGTACACGCTGAAGCAAGAATCCACCTTTTCCCCTGTATGACTCAGGAATGGATGACCGAAAATTTACAACATAATTTTATCCCCTAACATTTCATCTAGCTTTCCTCGGACTATTACGTTTGGGGTGTTGTTGAGAAGGAGATAGACAAATATTCGCACAATACCAAGGATACTTTGATATCTGCCATTGGAGACATTATGAATGAAAATCACCTGATCAACGTTTTAAAAGACGTATTGAGGCAGTAATTGTGGTTGACGGTGGTTTTAATGAATAGCCTCTTGCTATCTGTATCTAAGAACATGTGTACCAATGTCTATAAATGTACTGATTTTTCTTATAATGTTTTTGTTTTCCTTAAATTGAAGTGTTCTTCTCAAATAGCTGACACACCCTGCGTATGTTTGAGTGTATATATATATATGTGTGTGTGTTTGTGTGTGTGTGTGTGTGTATACATGCATACGTATATATATATATATATATATATATATATATATATATAT
>NC_068997.1:16820143-16821010 GCF_001194135.2 Octopus bimaculoides
TTTTTTTTAATATTTTTTTACAATTTTTATCTATACCTTCCTTCCTTCTTTTCTTTTTTTTTTTATTTAGTAAAGCGCTCGTTAATTTCTTTTGATATCTGGAGTGGAAATTGAAAGAAATTATTAAATAGTCACCAATGAAAGGTGAAACGTAAAAAAATGAATAAATAACTAAAAATACGAACACATTAATGCAACAAATATGAATATTCAGTACGTATAATAAAAAAAGAAAATGAAAAATAATAATTAAGCGTGCATCTTGAGCAGCAAACAGGTATAGCAGGTTTTTTTTTTGTTTTCTTCTATTTAGATATTAAAAATAAACGAATTCATTGAAAATGCTGTCATATTGCATAGAACACATAAAAAAGAAATATTCATTTTATATATTTTATATATATAGTTTCGAAGTTGTTGCCCAGTCATGGCCACAGTCCAATGAATAAAATTGTATATAATAAACACTATACATATATACACTCATATATACATATACATACATAGTGCATACATACATACGTCCATACATACATACATGGATACATACGTGCATATATACATACATTCATACATGTTGTTGTTGTTGTTGTTGGCACTCCGTCGCTTACGACGTCGAGGGTTCCAGTTGATCCGATCAACGGAACAGCCTGCTCGTGAAATTAACGTGCAAGTGGCTGAGCACTCCACAGACACGTGTACTCTTAACGTAGTTCTCGGGGATATTCAGCGTGACACAGCGTGGCAAGGCTGACCCTTTGAATTACAGGCACAACAGAAACAGGAAGTAAGAGTGAGAGACAGTTGTGGTGAAAGAGTACAGCCACGTTCGCCACCATCCCCTGCCGGAGCCTCGTGAAGCTTTAG
>NC_068997.1:16821265-16824010 GCF_001194135.2 Octopus bimaculoides
CAGACAAAGGAATTAAGTCGATTAAATCGACCCCAGTGCGTAACTGGTACTTAATTTATCGACCCCGAAAGGATGAAAGGCAAAGTCGACCTCGGCGGAATTTGAACTCAGAATGTAACGGCAGACGAAATACCGATATGCATTTCTGCCAGCTCACCGACCGCGTTGATAATAATTGTTTCAAATATTGGCACGAGGCCAGCCATAATAATAATAATAATAATAATAATAATAACAATAATAATAATGATGATGATGATAACATGTCGCCACAACAGTAGTTGCTGGAAAAAACAGGAGGTATTGGCTGATGAAATGAACCATAAAAACGGAGCCCAAGATCACTATGATGTCAGCGCAGGACCAAACTTTGGCCACGAACTAGACGGTCAACATTAGGAATGAGTAAGTCTTTCCGCTGTGCAATAGAGTGGATGAAACCATTGCCCATACCACGAACAAATGCCCTAGAATTGCCCAAAACAATTACTAGCTGTGGCGACACGATCAGGTAGCCAAAGTGCTCCACTGGAAACTGTGCGAAAAGTGGGGCTAGAGAGAGTCAAGACGTGGTATCAGCACAAACCTCAGAGTGCGGCGGAATCTGAGATATCCCAATCCAAACAGATCAGGTACTAAACCATAACAGACCGGACTTAGTTGTGGTGGACAAGGTGCACCACATATGCTATAGAGTTGATGGTGCATGCCCCTTCGACCCACGAATTGTCAAGAAAGAAGGCGAAAAGATAGATATATCCAACCCTCTTAAGTACGCAATGGCTTGGCTATGGAAAAATGAAGAAGGTGAAGATAATGCCAGTTACTGTTGGGTCCTTGGGGACAATAACAGGAGGCATCAAGGAGAATATAAAGGAAATTGGAATGGCGTGTTCAGTAGAACTGTTACAAAACGTTTGCCTCTTTGGCTCGGCCAGAATAATCAAGAAAGTATTAGATAGCTGAAAAGAGCGTATAGCGTGGTAACAACGTAGGCTGCAGGTAGCAAGCCCGTTACGCACGCAAGAGTCCAGGAGTCCCAATAAAATCTGTGATAAAGAGAAACATTAACAACAACAACAACAACAACAACAACAACAACAACAACAACAATAGTAATAATAATAATAATAATAATAATAATAATAAGAAGAAGAAGAAGCTAGTGTTTGGTGTGGGATTGAACTTTGTAAGTTGGAACTGTATGTATTTATTGATTTAGGGATGTATATTACCTGATGCCATTCACTTTGTTGTGTTTCTTGGTCTCTTAATTAATATACTGAAATTACCTTCATATCAATCAATGTAATCTTGTCAGCTAATTAAACATCGATCGGTCTGTATCTATCTTAAAAGCTTTGATCATTCACCTACCAGCACACCTCGATAATTAACTTCCAATTAACCAGACATACCTTATTCGGTCAGTTATAGGAATGACTATACATATACACAAATAGAGAAATACGCATATACACACACTGGCGCATGCAGAAAATCTATCTATCTATCTATCTATCTATCTATCTATCTATCATATATATATATATATATATATATATATATATATATATATATATATATACGTATATATATATCTGTCTGCCTCTCTGTCAGTCTGTCTGTCTGCTGGTCTACTTCTCTGTCGTTCTATCTCTCTGTCTGTCTCTTTGTCGGTCTGTTTGTTTCTGACTCGCTCTTTCTCTCTGTTTATCTATCTATCTAGCTATCTATCTATCTATTTCTTAAATCTATGTCTGTCTGTCTGTCTGTCTGTCTGTCTGTCTATCTGTCTGTCTATCCATCCATCCATTTGTCGGTCTATCTCTCTGTTGGTTTACTTGCCTGTCTGTTGGTTCGGCTGTCTTTCTCTCTCTCTCTGTACATCTCTCTCTCTATCTCTCCCTATCTATCTATCTAACTATCTATCTGTCTGTCTGTCTGTCTGTCTGTCTGTCTGTCTGTCTGTCTGTGTATATGTCTATTTGTCCGTCTGTCTATAAGTACGTACGTCTATATTTTTGCTTAACAATCACCAGAGTGACAAACCGACAAAAATGCCTCTGTGTAGTCAACCAACCTGTTAGAAATAACAGCCAAATATCTCGCGAGAAATCTAACTGCCGTCTTAAGTAAAAAAAAAACAAAAACAAACTCATATGTATGACGTCGTTGTACGAGTAGATGCCTAAGAAATCAACAAGACGGTTACAGTTCATTTGCATATGATCATAGGTTTATCTGATAACGATCAACCGGGGTCAAAACTATGATGAGTCAGCGAATGATTGCTAGTGGTAATGAAATCTCAGTATACTTAAAATATAGCACCCAAAAAGGCTAAAATCACAGTTTGCCGTCTTAAATAACGAACGAATACATTAAATAGTGTAGTCCTATACACAAGCAAAAAAGGTGATCGGCACGGCTGAAACGCTTTTGGAGATAATTATGGTCACTTAGCGTTTGACCTGGGGTTATGAGGGAAAATATAGAGACAGTACGCATCTATCTATCTATCTATCTATCTATCTATCTATCTATCTATCTATCTATCTATCTATCGGGTCGTCGAGATCGTATCTAGATAGAATACTGTGTAGGAGAGTAGATAGAGATAGCATAGGGTGTCCACAATTTCACATAGTCAGCTACACGGATCACAAACTTGTGACGTGTACGCTAGACTTAGATAAGACACATAGGCAGGGCTCCGGTTACTGGAAACTAAACGTGTCTTTC
>NC_068997.1:16826032-16827408 GCF_001194135.2 Octopus bimaculoides
AAAACAAAAAGGCAAAAGAGAGTCACTTACTGTTATAGTTTCTTCAATGAGAATATTGACCAAGGTTACCGTGGTCTTTTCCGTGGGCTTTTCCTTCCACGGCTAAACCTAAACTGTCCTCCCCTCTTTTTACACGAGAACATTACTGTGTGATACACGATCCCTATTGATCGGCCTTTCCTTTTCTTTTTTTTTCGATCCCTTTTGATCGAACTGCCCCTTTTTCCCTTCCTACGATCCCTTTTGATCGACACCACCAATTTTTTTTTTTATTTATTTTTTTTTTTTCCTTCCTTCCCCCTCCCAAAAAGAAAAGCTCTACATTGTATTTGTCCCATCTTCGTTGAGCCCTGTGTGGCTAATAAAAGAAATGTATCTGCTTGTCTATCAATCTATCTATCTATCCATCTATCTGCTTGTCTATCTACCTATCTGTCTATCTATCTATCTATCTACTTATCTATCTATCAATCTACCTGTCTGACTGTCTGTCTATCTGTCTGTCTGTTTATCTATTTATCTATCTATCTATCTACTTATCTAACTTCATGTTTGTGTGCCTCTATGTATGTGTATACGTACGTATGTATGTATATATGCATGTATGCTTGTATGTATGCATGTCTGTATATAGGTGTGTTTGTCTTCCTGACAAACATTACACTAACCGAACTAACGGGTACAAGCCAAAGCTGGAGCCCGTACGTTGTCAGGTTGCCTGCTAGAAATACCAGCCAAATCTTCCTCAAATCATACATCACCACCTTAAAAAAAAGAAACACACATTGGATAATATGCTCCTAGACACTCGTCCGCCCCCAATATCAATCTGTCTATTTGTAAGCCTGTCTACCAAACTTGCAATTATCCATTTGATGACGTCTCTAGTTAATGAACTACCGCTTGTCTAGCGTTCAACTTAACTAAAAGCATGTAAAGTTATAAATACCAGAATGTCTACATCAGAAGGAAAAGAAAAAAATAAGATAGTAAAAATATAAATGTAAATAAATAAAATTATATAAAAATATAGGTGATCTATGCGTATGCATACCTAGCTAATGAAAGAGACAGCCAATATCGATAGAAAGCAATTAGAAGTAGCCGCATATCTAGAAAGGAAATGAACAGGTGTCGACATTTGTGTCAGTCTGAATATCCTTGCAGCTGGTTTGACGTTATGTACACACATCCACACTCACACTCTCACACTCTCACACACATGCAAATAAATATACACACACAAACACACACACACACACACACACACACACACACACACGCACACACACACACGCACATATATATATATATAGGCAAACACACTTACACAAACACACACGTATCTACGCATATGTATACTCGCGCACACACAT
>NC_068997.1:16827697-16829952 GCF_001194135.2 Octopus bimaculoides
AGTAGTAGTAGTAGTATGAGGAGGAGGAGGAGGCTGGGAGGAGGTGGGGGAGTAGAAGAAAAAGAAGAAGAAGAAGAAGAAAGAAGAAAAAAGAAGAAGAAGAAGGGGAAGAAGAAGAAGAAGAAGAAGAAGAAGAAGAAAAAGAAGAAGAAGAAGAAGAAGAAGAAGAAGAAGAAGAAGAAGAAAAAGAAGAAATTTTGCTATTGAGGAAAAGCCTGTCATAAAAAACGAAAGTACAGCAAAACTCCGATAATGACAAAGACATCCACGCATACACGCGCGCGCGCACACACGCACACGCACACGCACAGAGTAACATCCCATTGAGATATTTGATTGTCTTGCAAGATATTAAATATTCATTTCGGCGAATACCAGGCGTTGATATCTGTCCATTTCTATTGTATCACTCACTCAACAACGAATCAATCAATCAGTCAGCCAGTCAATCAATCAATCAATCGACCATTTTTTCTATCTATCTATCTATCTATCTATCTATGCAATGAAATATTGTTGGTGAAAAAATGTTTAACGTTTTAGGCGTGCCTGCGTGGTTAGCGGTTTGCTTCTCAACCACATGGTTTCGGGTTCAGCCCCACTGCGTGGTAAATTGGACAAGTGTTTTCTACAATAGCCTTCTCTGAGTTTCGCCCAGAGCTAGGCTGCTTACGATGGTTTGCACTATGTAAAGTATAAATATTTAACATAATTTATATTTTGTACGTGATGTTTAATACATAAATATAAAACTTACACTTTCATGCGCACTTATACAACTTATATATTAACATACATACCAAATTACGCACACACAGAGGCACACACAAGAACACATACGCACGTATGTACAAATTGATGTTTGGGTATAGAAACAAATGGTGATACTTCATGTGCATCTTTCGGAGAAGCTGATGATCCCGTATTGACGCTAGTCCGAGATTCTTGTCCTGTGTGTTAATAATAACCCCTCTTTTTGAATTAGATTTTGAAGCACAAAAAAAGCTATAAAGAATAGCAAATAAATATTGGGTTGAAAATCCAATAGAAAAAGTCCAACGGCGAACTTCTGACTTGAACCTGCAAATCTCGTAGGTACAACCAGCGTCCTACCATTGAACCAAAGCAATCCTTTGAAACAATGTCTCAATTTTATAAACTAAATTCTTATCCAAAAGTGTTTTTCAACCCAATATTTACATGTAACGTGTAGTTCGATATGTTTTTCGTTTTTTTTTTTAGTTTTCAAGTCTAGAATGATGGACATAAGCGATCATGCCCTGCCACTATTCTCTGTTCTTTGTTTTCTGTAACAGTTTTCACTTCCTGATATTTAACACCTCTTTCTTCCAATCAGTTCGCCAAGCTTGGCATCCAATCATCCATCTCCTACCTCTGCTTCTTTTCTCTTCAACTTTTTCGCTCATCGCAAAATTCTCCAGGCCCTCTTTCATCATCATATGACAAAGAAATCTCAGTTACCCCACAAAGCAATTTTTCGGTTTACTGCAATTTCTTACTTAGTGATTCGATATACATTCCAAAAAAAGAATTATTTCACGTGCTCTCATGAGTTTATAAATTCTTAAGACATCAACCCATAACAATAACTATAATAATGATGATGATGGTGATGATGATGATGATGACGATGGTGGTGATTTCTTCGATTGGCCATAAGGGCATAAGACATTGAAAATACTGAAAACTTTGAGAAATATCAAAGGACAAAATACAACACAAAATGGATTTACACCGAAAAACAACAATAAGGGTATAACAAATGATATAAAAACAAAATTCAGGAAAGTAAATGCATAGAATCCCTAACAGTGGGGCAGTTTCCCTTTGAGTAATTCGGAGGGGCACGGGAATCTCACACAAAAATAGCCTGGTTTGCTCTGCTGTCTCAATACATCGGAAGTGCCCTCTTCCAGTTTCTTTCTTCATGCTTCGAAAAGCATACTCAGAGGAGGGCTTTCAAACTCAATAACAAGGCCATCGGTCTTTAAGGGTGTTCCGAAAGGCCTGGTTGGAGACCCAAACTTCCAAGTTTTTTTTACAGGACTTCGAAAATCTGAAGGACCGCCACAATAAGTGTGAATCTGAGATGGAAATTTGTTGAATAAAATCATAACTGATCCTCCATTATTTTCATTTACCCAAAGCCAGGAACTTTTCAGCATCCCCTCGTATGTATATCAATACACACACACACACACACACACACACACACACACACACACACACACACG
>NC_068997.1:16830021-16833238 GCF_001194135.2 Octopus bimaculoides
TCCTGGCTCTAAGGATGTCGCGAAAGGCCTGGTTGGAAGCTCAACCTTTCGAGTTCTTTTACAGAACCTAGAAAAACTGAAGGACCACTGGAATAAGTGTGTGGATCTGAGAGGGGAATATATTGAATAAAAATCATAATTAACTGATCTTCCTGTATTTTCCTTTTACCCAAAACCAGGAACTTTCCAGCACCCCCTCGTACACACAAACAGACGGACAGTCACACATACATATGTGATGGCTGTGCAATTAATTATAAATACAAGTTGTGTGAACAGCCTGGATTAAACATATTACTAATGTAACTAGTAATCACGTTCTGTCAAACAAACTACCTTCGTTTTCTCATTCCTTGTTAATGAACCGCACCACCTTTTCCTCTAACCAACAACAGGTATCTTGTTATGAATCCGAGCAAGCTACATACCTACATAAGTAGTTATATATTACGAGTCATTAAACAGTAAAGCATTTCTGGCGTAAGGACAAGAAACATGATTGTTTTATAAATACGTACACATATACATAAGTAAAGACACAGGCACACGCAGTCGCTGATATGTGTGTGTGTGTGTCTAATTGAATGTATGGGAGTATATGTGGATGTATGTATGTCTGTGAGTACTTATGTGTGTATGTGTATCTAATGTCTGGAATGCTTGTAGGATTGGCTAACAATGACGAAGCGACACTGATCGCTGCATATTAAAATCTTTTCAGTATATATAACCTTAAAATTACTATGCTGAGTCGATTACACTTCTCTGTCTTGATTATATTTTAAGGAATGTCTGTGTGTTACGGAGATAAGGAGGCTATATTTTGCTGTTCCTTTGTTAGTTGATACAGATGCCGCTTTCTCCATTTTTTATTTCTTTTCTTTACCTTAGTTTGATCAATTAACCTAAAGTATTTGTAGATATGTATCACGTCATCCTGTTACACAAAAGGACACACCCTCAGATATACATGCATATACACATCATACGTTAATTAAATTTGGCTAACTAAAGGTGTCTACGTACTTACCACCTGTCTATCTATCTATCTATCTATCTATCTATCTATCTATCTATCTATCTATCTATCTATCTCTCTATCTATCTTTAAAAACATACATACATACATACATACATAATACATATATACATACATACATGCATGCATACATACATATATACATACATATATATATGTATTTAAATTCAAATTGCATAGCAAACAGCCAGTACTTAGAACTCCATGAGCATTCCCATATATCTGATGGGCAACCATGAGGTGAACTCATATTATGAGCCCATGTTTCATTTAAATGGAACACGAAGTTGAGTAAGACACAGAGTACTAATATAGAAAACGAAACAGGAGAATTTACTCGTATATTGAATTACATCATCTTAATCACGTTTCATTAACAAAAGTAAATTTGTATTGCTTAATCATCAGAGTTGCGTGACTCAGTCATCTGCAAATTTACTGGATTAATGACAGTGCCACCACTGTTATTATATATGTATACAGTTATTAAGTGTTCTTCAGATACATGTGGTACAGGTGATTCTTCCTTACTTCCCTTTCTTAATGACATTACCTGCTTTTCTTGTCAGATCTGATGAAGCCACTTCATCTGCTCCGTCTAAGTTTATATGTAGAATTATCTCATAAATCATTTCCTCTTCAGTTCTATATTTCCATACGGCGTAGTGGTTGAGAGCGCAGGCTACTAACCCCAAGATTCCGTGTTCGATTCCAAGCAGTGACCTGAATAAAAGCGGGTGCTAAATCTTGTGAATAGGGCACGTACGGAAGCAATACCATGTTTTTGGCGAGAAACTCACGAGTGGAGGATCCAATCCTTCCCGCTCCACAGATCCGGTCGCTTTCGCCGAATGTCCGCCATCAAACGCTTCAAAACATCGCGGTAGAACCCTCGATTGACGGTCTGGGCCTGGGGGACTCATAAACTTGCCGAAACATGCTCAATATCTCTGTAGCAGACTTTCAAAGTATAACGCAAAATTTCAATTTGGCTCTTTGTTCCTGTCCATGACAAAATCGCAGACTACAGCATATAAGCGATCACAAAAATACAAATTTCACAACTCACGACGTAAACACAGCGATGTCACTGGGCACATTGCCTCATGAAAGTCACTGCTAGCTCTCACTGCACACGCAACCGTGTGCTGCCATCAGTTGGTGCGCTACAGAACTACTTCGGGAACTTTTTAATACCACCTCGTAATGAGCTGGATTCATAAATGAAAAACTTCTCCAATCTTTGTAACAATTTACTAACGAAGTGTGTACTGGTGTAGCATTTTAAGCGCTACTGTAAATCAAAAGTAAATCGAAAGTATGCATGTTTAAGTTTGGCTCAACATTTGGGTATATGTTGGAGAAAAATGGATCTTGCAAATGTATTTTGGCATAAATTACACCACATGATGGCCAAGATTTTGTGTTAACCTTTCAGTTTATTACTTATTGATTTCAGCAATCCGTTGCGATTATCGTTGTTGAGAGCAAATTATTTGGACGAGATGAAGATTGAGTTGCGTGATTCATTTCGAAAAATTGTTAGTTTGATGGAAATATGGACGTTTTCTTCAGTGATTTATTATGAAACTACTAAGTGAAATGACATAAAAGGTTTATACCAGGCTCCACAAGACCACGTTATCAACCAAATATGCGTTCTTGAGATGTAATTACGATCTCAAAAATCTATGCACGATTGATTTTTTTAAGCGGAATAGTTCTAGCTAGTGTAGAGTCGTTGCAGAAAGCTTACTAGCTAACCAATCAGTTGCAGAGGCAACATTCACGTAAATCTTTTCAACTCTAGGCGCAAGGCCCGAATTTTTTGGGAGGGGGCCAGTCGATTAGATCGAACCCTGTTCGAAACTGGTACTTAATTTATCGACTCTGAAAGGATGAAAGCAAAGTCGACCTCGATGGGATTTGAAGTCAGAACATAAAGACAGACGAAATTCCTCTAAGCATTTCGCCCGGCGTGCTAACATTTCTTATTTCTTTATTGTCCACAAGGGGCTAAACATAGAGGGAGACAAACAAGGACAGACAAAGGACAGATTAAGTCGATTACATCGACTCCAGTGCGTGACTGGTACTTAATTTATCGACCCCGAAAGGATGAAAGGCAAAGTCGACCTCGACGGAATTTGAACTCAGAACGTAGCGGCAGACGAAATA
>NC_068997.1:16833989-16834827 GCF_001194135.2 Octopus bimaculoides
ACAACAGAAGCAGGAAGTAAGAGTGAGAGAAAGTTGTGGGGAAAGAGTACATCCACGTTCGCCACCATCCCCTGCCGGAGCCTCGTGGAGCTTTAGGTGTTTTCGTTCAATAAACACTCACAACGCCCGGTCTGGGAATCGAAACCGCGATCCTATGATCGCGAGTCCGCTGCCCTAACCACTGGGCCATTGCGCCTCCACTCAAGACTTGTGATTATAGTAGAAATGGTTATTATCATTATTGAAGCGGTGAAGGAGGTGAGCTGGCAGAAACGTTAGCACTCCGGGCGAAATGTTTAGCGGTGTTTCGGCGGTGCTACGTTCTGAGTTCAAATTCCGCCGACGTTGACTTTTCCTTTCACCCTTTCGGGATCGATAAATTAAGTACCAGTGAAACACTGAGGTCGATATAATCGAATATCCTCTTCCCCCAAATTTCAGGCGTTGTGCCTATAGAGTAGAAAAGATCATTATTGAAGAGGTGAGGCGGCAGAATCGTTTGCAGGCTGGGTGAGTTCAAATTCCGCCGAGGTCGACTTTGCCTTTCACCCTTTCGGAGTCGATGAAATAAGTGTCAATCGAATAGTCATTGTAAACGACTAGTCCCTTTCCCTCAAAATTACTGGTTTTCTAATCAAAATTTAAAACGATTATCATGGCGGCGAGCTGACAGAATCTTTAGCTCATCGGGCTTTTTTAAGCTCTTCATGTTTTGACTTCAAATAAAAACATTGGGGCCGATATTGTCGATTCGGAAAAACTGTTTAAATTTGAAAGCTTTATAACGATTGTGGTAGTAAATATGTGTGCTAGAATCGATTTGAAATAATTACAGCCC
>NC_068997.1:16835655-16836242 GCF_001194135.2 Octopus bimaculoides
TATATATATATATATATATATATATATATATATATATATTCTGTTTTTCTTCGTCTTATTATTATTGCTATTTTCTTTTATGCCTTTGTAAAAACTAAGGTAGACAAAAGAAAGCTATAAAACAGCTCAGAAAATAATGGAAAACAAATGCTACAAGAAAAGAATCCTTTTGTTAGCACTGGTGCCCCCAATCTGTGAGCAGTGAGCGGACGCTTATTTTCGATGTGTCGCAAAACAATAGATCGACAGTAAGTAGTGAAATCCTTATTGTACTTAAAATACCACAAGCTTATTGGTTAGAATGGAGGAACGAACTAACGAGGGAACGGGCGAATGAATGAAAGAATGAAAAAAATAAATAAATAAATAAAACAGACTATGGACTTTTGATAGGATCGTGTGAGGGGAGGGCTAACAAGAGCAGCAACAACAACACCATTCTTTGTACAGTTTTATAAACATTTAGCATATATATAAACACACATACACAGTCATCCAATACATACATACATACATACATACATACATACATACACACACACATACACACACATATATACACATGTACAGATACATATACATACATT
>NC_068997.1:16836252-16838510 GCF_001194135.2 Octopus bimaculoides
TATATATATAGATGTGTGTGTTAGTGTCTGTGTGTGTATGTATAACTATATGCATTTATGTGTGTGTGCAGAATTCGAGCGACAGTTACTGTTCACGTATTTAACGCTGAGTAAATAACATAAATCCTGTCAGTTTTGTACTAGTTTAAATGGTAAATATAATATATGGCTTCCAAGGACATGTGGTGTCAAAAGTTTTTATGTGTTTCACTCTTATTATCAATGATTCATTAAGATGGTGTGTCCTTCATACGTGCTAACGTATGACGGACGCCATCTTAAAAGGTTGAAAGTGCACAATGATGACTAAATTGTCTTTTGTGGATTTAGACTGTGGCTGCCAAGTCCTGGCTAAGAAGGAATATATTCACAGACACAACAGAGCTGGGACCTATATACACTGGAAGCTATGCCAACACTATGGAATAACAACAAAAAAAAAGATGGTATAAACACACGCTAGAAAAGGTCGCAGAAAACGAGAAAGCAACCATACTCTGGGATATGCCAATACACACACATAGAGAAATTAAGGCCAATAGGCCAGATATAGTTGTCTGAAATCATGAAGAAAAAAATGCTTTATAATTGATGTATCAATACCAGCAGATGACAACGTTTCTCTAACAGAAATGGAGAAACTTTCAAAATACAAAGACCTGGAAATAGAGGTCACTCGAATGTGGAATCTAAAAACAAACAATTCCTAGCATAGTGGGCACATTAGTTATGATAAAACAATATTCAGACAAATACATAACAAAAACACCAGGACTTACAAATATATACAACGTATAGAAAATTGTACTACTGGGCACTGCACACATCCTACGCAAAACACTTTCAATGCAGTAACCATAAGAGCATCACAGCAAACCACAGCACATGCCCAAGGCACACAGAGCTGCGCTCGGTAGTCAAATAAAATAAAAATAAAACTGAGAATAATAATGATAATAATAATAATAATAATAATAATAATAATAATAATAATAATAATAATAATAACACTAACAATAATAATATTAATAATAATAATAATAATAATAATAATAATAATAATAATAACAACAACAACAACAACAAAAACAGTAATAATAATAATAAACACAGTGGTGTCACAATGGACAAAGAAAAAGAAAAGACGTAAAATGGGTCGTGGAGTGAGCTGTAAAAAATATATGTTTTTAATTAATATCAAATGTACATTCGACTTGGTATTATTTACGTAAAGGAATTAGAATTTTTATCAGAATGTACAACGTGTTGTTTTAGGGGGATATCAATGTGATAGCTAAAGGGACAAAGTTGTCGTCAGTAGTTAAAAAAAAAGAAGACAAAAATGGGATTCAGTTGGAGTAATCACAGCTGCTTGATTAGACATGGAGAACTAAATATAGAAGCCATTGTAGGATATTAGAAGGCAATTTAATGAAAAGTAGAGGTTTTGGTGAGAAAATACATTGTAAAACAGTACAAAGTTTATTCATGAAAGCGACCATAAAATATGAGAATTACAGAAGAAAACAATGTTTTGTCGTTGTTTAACCACGAGAAGAATACGATTGAGCTGAACTATGCATGATCAAAGGAATCCCGGCCGTCTTTTCTATATATCTAGGTCTACGATGTTGAATGTGTTCTTGTTTTATCAAAATTTTAATGGTGTGATTTAAGAAACATTTAGTTCATATTACAAAAAGCTAGAACAATAACTGCTTAGAAATAGCAGCCATGTTTCTTCAAACCAAGCTTCTACTGTCTTCGAAAGAGAAACCACAGGTTATATAACTTCGCCCTAGATGTTATTTTTAAAGACGGTAGAGTGAAGGCTGGAAAGTCTACTAAATCAAGCATGATTGACTCCGTGGGGTTAAGCAACGGGAACAATATCATCATCAACACCAACAACGAAAACAACAACAGCAGCTACGACGTAGAACTTCTGCGGTTTCAATAAAACCGCTGTTTCCGAGATACCTAGTGAACGAAAGGCCTCTTATGACTTTGATAGAAGACTCAATGACAGAAGTTTTACATAAAACGGGAGTAACATACCTATCAAATTAATGAATTGTTATCAGGCGTGACTGTGTGATGAGAAGCTTGCTTTCTAGCCACATGGTTCCGGGTTCAGTCCCACTGCGTGGAACTTAAGGCAAGCCTTGGGCCGGACAAAGCTTGTGAGTGGATTTGGTAGACGGAAACCGAAAGAAGCCTATCATATATATATATATGTATATATATATATATATACA
>NC_068997.1:16840139-16845806 GCF_001194135.2 Octopus bimaculoides
TATATATATGAACACATAGATACATGCACGCATTACTACACGCACCAATTTATTTTTGTTTCTGAAATACAAAGAGGTGTTTTTTATACGTCAACAAAACCAGCTTGTACGATTTTCTCTTTGAAATTCCGGTTTTGTTTTTCTGATTTTGCATAGAATAAGTCAGAAGCAGTTTATTAGCTAGGTGAGCGACCCAGTAGGACACTAATAAATGAAATATCAACAATAATAGTCATTCTTTTAGAAGAATAAAAAGTAAAAGACGAAGAAGAAAAAGAAAAAAGACGATGAGGAACACTTAGAAGAGAAAGGTGGAGAGGAAGAATATGAAGAACATATTATAAAGAGAATAGAATGTGAAATATAAATAAAGAAAATAAAGTAGAAATGAGGACAAAAGCGAAACAAGTTACACATAAATAATTGCTTAAAAACTGGTTTGGTTTGATGAAAAATTTAATGATAGGGCGAAATTAAATATATTGTGAAACATGAAGATACGTCATCACAATAAATCTGATATAGACGAATCACATAGATAGACATGAGCCAATGTGCAGTTTCGCAAGTCGTTATTCAATCTCCTAGAAATGATAGCTAAATTTCCAAACCATATCGTTCTATTGAGTAATGTAGCTGACTACCGGAAAGAAAGATGAGGAGTACATGATTGGGGAAACTTTGATCATAAGTCGGTATGATCGGAGACGTTAACCAACAACCCGCTTATACACACACACAAACATCATCTTTTTTAAACAATCGTCTGCAGTTTCTTTGGAAGATCTGCTGCTATTTGTTGAGGTTTCATTGTAGGTCCACATTGTAAAAACACTACAGAACACTATGTACGTGTGAAAATTACAAGTGATAGCCGTGCCTCAAAGCCTGGAAGGTGATATAAACTGACACCACATCCTCTTCTGGAATATAAGTTACATTCCGGATCTCGGAACTCAAAAGATCCATTTACCACAGAAGGAGATTCTATGGATATTCGGTACATATATATGTATTAACATCCACCCCTAGGGGTCAGCCACACTTAAGTGGCAATATACTACACTTTATCGTGCAGTTACTGTTAATACTTCATTTAGAGAATTAACATTGCTTGTTTTCACCTTTATATATATATATATATATATATATATATATATATATATATATATATATATATATATATACGTATACAAACGCAAGGAAACATATTTAAATAACTGAATAGTCTTTTATTATTTTGATAGAGAAGAGAATGAAGCCTATTTTTCGCTGCTGAAGGTTAATAAGAGCGAAACATGCACGACTTAGTATCTCTCATTTACTGCAATCGTTAAAATGATATTATTCATTAGCTTACTGCTCTCTTTCCCTAAATGCATCAGCATTTCTAATTAGACTTTTTACGTTCTAAATTAAATATTTTCACCCCTAATTAACTCTATACGTGCTATATACGCTTGCTAATAAGTGTTTGTGGACTTGCGTCTACATAAACGAAAATGTGTGTCAGTTTGTAGCAAACGTATATCAGAATAAGTGTATATATCTCTGTGTATATATGTGCTTGTGTTTAAGTACATTTGTTAGTTTGTGACATGTTTATATGTGTATGTGTGTACGTGTGTATATGTATGTGTGTGTATATGTGCATTTACAAGTGTGTTTTTGTTGATGTGTATTTATGTGATTTTGTGTATGCGCTTATGTGTCTGTTAGTGTAGGTGTGCGTCACTGCGGAAATGGAGGCATGCGGTGGTGTGACTCTATCGATCAGTTTCTGTATATATTTGTATGTGTCTTTCCATCTATTTCTATAGATGATGCACATCTGTGTACCAGTGTCTTTCTGTCTCCTTCCCTCTCTTTCACTCACTCTCTCACTCTAACCCTGTCTGTGCGTATCTTCGAATGTATGCATGCCTATGTATGTATGCATGCATCTGTCTGTCTGTCTGTCTGTCTGTCTCTCTCTCTCTCTACATCTCTCTTTCCCTATCTATCTGTCTGTCTGTCTATCTATCTATCTATCTATCTATATATCTATCTATCTACCTATCTATCATCAACCTCTCTAACTCTGTATTGACTTTTAATATCTGTACGAATGTATATTTGATTGTTGGTGTATATGTGCCTGCACATGTGTGAGTATATGTATGTATATATATATATATATATATATATATATATATATATACTCACACATGTGCAGGCACATATACATACATATATGTCTCTCTCTCTCTTTTTCCGTTCTATTATGTTATCTATGTTTTAGGTCAGCATCTACATGGAATTATGTCTAGAAAATGGTCGGTCTTCGTATTTACTTATTACGAATTCGTGTCTTGGGAACATCCGTGCCGAATTTAATTTCAGAAGGTTTTTAATGAAACAAATCTTGATATTTCTCTGCTGTAATTAATGAGTCTTAAGATGCAGTAAACGTCGTCTATGTATGTTGAACCGAAATTACTCTAATTAAGGGAACCAACCAAAATTAGATCAATTAGGAAAGGAAATTGATCAAAGTTTGAATCATCTAGTTAGGTCCCGATAAAAATGAAACTAAATTATGTGGGAGGACGGAATGAGTTTGAGGAGAGCTGCGAAGAAGGAGACGAAAAAGGAGTGGAGGAAAGAGAGAATAGGGAAAGAATATGGAAGGAAGAAAGAGAAGGTTGGAGAAAGAAAGGTGAAAGAGGCGAATTAGTGCCATTACGTTTAGTAACCAAAATGTATGAACGGCTTTTATAACTCAATTAAAGCAAGCAGACAAAATTGACCTTAATTTTCAATAGATTTTATGTATCAACTTACCTATCTACACCTGTCTACCTACGTACCTACGTACGTGCCTATCTGTCTATCTATCTATCTATCTATCTATCTATCTATCTATCTATCTATCTATCTATCTATCTATCTATCTATCTATCTATCTATCTATCTATCTATCTATCTATCTATCTATCTAGCTAGCTAGCTAGCTAGCTATCTATCTCACTTTGTATATATATATGTATATATATATATTTGGATTTAGAGAGAAGATTTTTTTCTCAAAGAGTTAAGATTGAGAAAAGAACCTTTTTAGAAAGTCGAAAGGCACTAACCTTTGGTAAGAGATATCACAAAATGTGTGTAGGCTTTGCTTTCATAGATGTGCAAGCGCTTTCAGTTCTTAACGCTTTCAAGCCCGTGTTATTACATATAGTGAAAGTTGTTTTCAGTAAAATTGTTGTTGACTATTTACGGTTTAGTTTCGGACTCAGAAATCTTATGAAATATTCTTCTTTTGCCTTCCAGAAAAATACAAATATATATTTGTATACATACATACTCATATGTATTATATACACATACATACATATATACATACACACATACGCACACATATGTATATATAATTTAAAACAGTTTGATTCGGCTCTATGTTGCATAAAGTTTCGCGAGCCTCTTACAGAAACGCAGCTCGTTCAGACTCATATATAATGTACGTAATACCTAATAAATGCCTTGAGGGCCTTTTTATTTCGTTTGTCAACCTATCGTGTGTCCGACTGCATATAATAATAATAATAATAATAATAATAATAATAATAATAATAATAATAATAATAATAATAATAATAATACATAAATTAACTCCGGGCTAAATAAAAACGTGGATGTACTCTAAGAAGCTCTCTTCACAAAATAAACTTAATCCAATAACATCGGTGTGATGGAAAGAAAGCTTTGCAATACAACTATGGAAAAAGTCCTGTTACAGTAAAAGAACTAAAAAATCGCAAAGATTTTTGCTACATAAAGTGTATTTTCTTTCTTAAATGCACGGTATCTCAATGCGATATACGCAAGAAGTCGAAACTAGTACCAGAAAGCCTGGAAAAATACACCAATTACACGCCTACACGATAAGAAAAGAAAAACACGTATCACGAGTGACGTCGAACCAAACAAAAATAAAGCGACTTCTCAGTTACTCAGTATAAAACTTCGCTACACAGTTATGCCCGGAAACATAGCTTCCAAAAAAAAAAAAAAAATAACTAAATAAATAAAACGATTTTCGATCTATTAGCCAACTATATTACAAATGTATCCATTCGAAGAAAAAGGAAGCGGTATCATGTCAAAAAGTCAACTCTGAACAAACAATCCCGTCTCCTATTGTCACCGTCAAAGCTTTAATGACAAGCCCAAACTCATGCCGGATCAGTCACCGCCCGAGACTACAAGAACTGCGTTACCAAGTGGGGAGCCAGACTGGGGTCGGAAGGTCTGATGCTGGAACAAACTCTCAAAATAGTAAAAAGTGAACTATCAGCTATGTATAAAGGCGCTCAGGTGGCAGATTCGTTACCGCGCCGAGTAAACTACTTAGCGTCCTCTCCTCCGTCTTTTCCTTCTGAGTTGAAATCAGCAAGTCGACAATGCTTTTCATTCTTTCGGGATCGATAAAATATGTACCAGTGGAGTTCTGGGGTTGATGTAATCGACTTACTCCGTCTCCTGAAGTTGTTAGCCTTGTGTCAAAATTTGAGATCCTTATAGAGGTGCTCCAGCATGGCCGCAGTTAAATGACTGAAACAAGTAAACGAATAAAAGAATATATATATGTATATGTGTGTGTGTGTATGTGTGTGTGTGTGTGTAGTGTGTGTGTGTGTGTGATGTATGAGTGTGTATGTTTAAATACGTTAGTACTTATGATTGTCAATGATTCGTTCCTTTAGGGTTACATATCATATCCACCAGTGCTTGACATACCAAATATGTGGACCCCATTTATACAATATTCTCTCAAGGCTCATTTCAGTTGCATTTAGAAAACAAATTATATTAACAGTTCTACAAGTGCAGCTACATTCGCAACCTTCAAATATAGGATTTTCAGTTCAATCACGTTTCAACTGGTCTTCCACTCCTCGGGTCTTATTCTCTCCTTGTCATGAGCGTTTATGATATTTCACATATATTTCCTGATAGCGTCGGTTTTGATTGCGTTAATACGTATGCTCTCAGTTCCCCAAAAACATAATCTGCATCCTGATAAAAGATGTCTCATTTTAGTACATATGCCTCGAAAAATTTCTTGAGATTCAATTCGTATACATTTATACAGACATGCATACATTCATTCATAAACTCGCGCACACATATGCATAAACACATACATACATACAAATATACATATATATACACATACACACACAAGCACACACAAACACAGACACATACACATACTTTATGTTCATTTATGTATTTGTGTACGTAGATATGTATGACCGTTTATTTCAATTTAATAATTAACTTGGCTCTGATAATTTGGTGTATTTTTCTTTCTGTGCCCAATCAATTTATCCGAATGGAAATGACCCAATTTTGATTTAATTTAGCCAATTACCCCTCATCCTCTTACCCAATCTAACACGTGAGCACACATAAATACTCATACCCATACCCATTCATGTGAGCGTGCCTTCGTAATTACACATGTAAAACCATACACACATACATACATCATACATCATACATACATACAATACATAAATACATTTGTACACAAGCAAGCATATATCTATCTATCTATCTATCTATCTATCTATCTATCTATCTATCTATCTATCTATCTATCTATCTATATATATATACATA
>NC_068997.1:16845831-16847575 GCF_001194135.2 Octopus bimaculoides
ATATATGCAAGTGTATATGTAAATGTGTGTGTATAAACTATAAACACACACGCAGCACACATATATATATATATATATATGTTACCTTTAATTGCACCAATTAAAAGCGAGCTTCCATCAAATGAACTTTTTTTTTTATTGTTTGTTACTCTCTTCCTTACCCCCTCCCCACGCTCTCTCTCTCTCTCTCTCTCTCTCTCTCTCTCTCTTTCACACACAGACACACACTGCAATTAATTCAATGTACTTAATGAATCAATTTGTTTCACTGCAACCAAATTGCGACTGATGACAAGCAATGTTTTAAATAAGATACATGGCAGCAACGAATTAAATTAGAAAGGGATGTTCGGACTATTTAAATCGACTTTTGTATTTCTAACTCACCACTTCCGGTTCTTTGCCTCTTCTTTCGCAAAGTTTAAATGGGATTAACATGTGGAAGTAAAACAAGAAAAGAAACAAAAACGAAATAATTAATGTTCTCAGTTCATTCGAAACCAGCTATTCGTATAAATGTTACCTGCAATCTTCTTGCTACATATATAAGCAACATCGGTGTGCAATGCGCCGGGGAGTAAACTTACGTTGATGCACATGCGTCTCGTGATTATAGTAACAGGCAACCAAGAGAGAAGTAAGATAATTCGTATCCTGTTGTCGGCAGTCTGCTGTGGTCACGCCAGGACGAGTTCCGCCACAGGTCGATCAAGAAAAAAAGAATTATAGCAGCTATAGTTTTTTTAATGTATTATATGTTGTATAATACAATATTGTATCTCCCATCCTAGTGCTTATGGTTAGATTCGTAGATGTTGCTGGTGTCTATTTGAAATCATGAGCCTGTCGTTACTATACATGTCGACGCTACAATCATCAAAAGCTATTTCTATTTCAGTGAATAGATCAGGCCTTTAAATAACAGGATTCGGTGCCACCAAAGTTCGCATAATAATGTCAAAATCGCCAATTTAGAAATTGTCTTAAACCGACAGTTACCATTTCGCAGAAAATCTTCTACCATGCGTGACAACAAACACATGGCATTAAGGGATTTGCATAGTCCGATCAGATGTTATCTATGTCTTCTACAATCTAATATAAATGTAGAATCTACAAAAATAGGCGCTATATCACAATAACATCTACGTGCCAAGTCTTAGTTCAAACATACATAGTAATATTTTCTCAACCCTTTGAAGAGTGCAGTCTTCCATTATTTTGATTTTACGATAACATTTGATTATGTATAATTATTACTGTTTACTCAACAAGACAAATATGTATCGGACTCTACACATACTTGGTCCCAAAATATATTGGATACGTTCATATTTTTATTTAAAAAAATACATATATATATTAATATACAATTAATAAATTACTATTTTCATAACATAATCATACTGTTCAATTTATGGCTTTTCTGTTTTTTAATAGAAAAACATAACAGAAGCGTTGAAAGGCACCACTTCGCAAGAGTTCCAGCACTGCCTCAAACAGTGGGAAACGTGTCTGGACTGATGCATTGCTTCAAATGGAGAATACTTTGAAAGCGATGAAAGTGTAAACATGTAAAACTAAGTGAATAAAATGATATTGCAAAGTTCCGGTCTCTTTTGGGTACCCTCTCGTATATTACATTTTTGTATATATATATATATATATATATATATATATGCACCCGTATGCGTGCGCACACACGCTTATACATACATGATATATATATATATATATATATATA
>NC_068997.1:16848537-16850136 GCF_001194135.2 Octopus bimaculoides
GCAGCAGCAGCAGCAGCAGCAGCAGCAGCAAGAACAACAACAAAAATCAGAGCAATAGTGCACGTGAAACGTATGAAAATGAATTCCCCTTCTTTTCTCCCCTTTACCTCCGCAGAAACAAGAGAAGAAAATTACAAACACAGTAACACAAGCGAAAACACTATTTCCACCGCTACAACCAGTCCCAGCAGCAGCAGCAGTAGTTGTAGTGGTAGCAATATCAACAATAAGAGAGACAGCAATGGTAGCAGTAGCAGCGATAGTAACAACAGCAACAACGACAGCAAACGAGTCAACAACACCAACCAAAACAATGTCAACAACAACAACAACAACAACAGAAGCAGCAGTAAAAGTAGCAGCAACTGCAAACAACAGCAAATACGATACCAATATTTCCAACAACAACAAAAAAAAACACTTTCCCAGCGGCAGCAGCCAGAATAAGACCACGATTCAGCCTAGACCTCACAAGCAAAGACGAAAAGTTGGCCTAAGCCTGGAAACTCATTAATCACGATCAAACCTGGGCCAACCTGACTAACCTTCAGAAGCTATTGAAGCAGTGGAGAAAAAAACGGTGCTGTTCAATTGCATCTCAGCAGAGAGGAAGAAAGCAGTTTTAATAGCAAACGCAGATATTGAAGTTGCGCTAAGATGTATAAGGATGACACCGAGTACATAGCGAGGGGCAGACAATACGGCACCATTTCGATGCTTTTTAAGTCGGAAGCCCTCACTATGAAGCACTTAATGACCCCTTTCAAAACCAGCGAGGTCATTATGTAACACTCTCACATGGTAAAAAGAATTGCACGCGTCCACATTCCCATGATTCCACCAGATCTTGATATGTTGTGTCTTCTGGGATGCGTAATCGAGTAAGGGACAGATACCGTCCCGATAGAGGTGACAAAAACTGCCAGAGAGGACTGGTTCGTGGTTGACCTGGAGATGCTTCTCCAGATCAGACCAGAAAACATAAAAAGAATCCCGGACCACATCTGTCTCCAAAACGGGACGGTAGCACATAATGACAGAGCAAAATGCCACATTGTTTTGTTTGCAGAGAAACAACCCATTTGCGAGCCTTCTGCTCTCAACTGATAAAAGGTTCAAGTGGTCTAAGGTCTTCACTTAGATCGACCCCAGGAAGGATGAAAGGCAAAGTCGACCTCGGCGGAATTTGAACTTAGAACGTAAAGACAGACGAAATACTGCTAAGTATTTCGTCCGGTGTGCTAACGTTTCTGCCAGCTCACCGCCTTGATAATAATAGTAATAATCCTTTCTACTAGAAGCACACGGCCTCAAATTTAAGTCGATTACATCGACCCCAGTGCGTAACTGGTACTTATTCAATCAGTCCCAAAAAGATGAAAGGCAAAGTCGATGTCGGTGGAATTTGAACTCAGAACGTAGTGGCAGACGAAATACCTATTTCTTTACTGCCCACAAGGGGCTACACACAGAGGGGACAAACAAGGACAGACAAACGGATTAAGTCGATTATATCGACCCCAGTGCGTAACTGGTACTTAATTTATCGACCCCGAAAGGATGAAAGGCAAAGTCGACCTCGGCGGAATTTGAACTCAG
>NC_068997.1:16850146-16856821 GCF_001194135.2 Octopus bimaculoides
ACTGCCCACAAGGGGCTACACACAGAGGGGACAAACAAGGACAGACAAACGGATTAAGTCGATTATATCGACCCCAGTGCGTAACTGGTACTTAATTTATCGAGCCCGAAAGGATGAAAGGCAAAGTCGACCTCGGCGGAATTTGAACTCAGAACGCAGTGGCAGACGAAATACCGCTAAGCATTTCGTCCGGTGTGCTTAACGATTTTGCCAGCTCGCCGCCTCGATAATAATAATAATAATAATAACAACAGCGACGATGATAACAGCGCTGATGACGGAGGTGTTATCACTTTGTATATCGTGTAGCGTGACCAATAGTCCACGGCGGAAATTAGGTGTTGATGATGTAAGTACAAGAAGAAGCATTTCCCTTTTTACTGACTGCAATATCAGATTATCGTTTAACTGTTCATTTATTTCAGAGGAGTCAATGAATTGATCGTATTTAGAGCTTCAGATCCTGCATGACCTGAAACATAACAGACATCAACAGGATTATATAGGGAGATCATACTGCCGGCTCTAATTGATCAGCTGTAACTAACTTTACTTCACCTTCCTTGTTCATCCAAAGTTGCGTTGTTTCACGCATGATTGAGATATTCTGATTCGACTAGAGATTTCACCATGCTATTCTTATATGGCATTGACCCGTATCTAACTAATTTCAAAAGATGGATTGACTGTTATCAGATCAGAGTTCCCAGAATAACTTGGCAGCCGGAGACATCTCGTAATCGTTCAAATGTTACTGTATGATTAAACAATGCACATTGAAAATAATCATAGAAATTAGTGATTCAATTATTGTATCCTTGGAGAGTAGCGTTTCATTGTTTGCACTGCTCATTCCGTAGCTTTGTCTGCCGCGTTTTGCAGCTTCGATTGCAGAAGGCTTGTAAACAGGCAACTCTAATCCACGATGCTAATGCTGGCAGCTCTAATGTCATATTAAGAAATCTAAGCGTATTTGGAACTCCAGAAAGAAGAAAAAAGCAGTCGTAATACTCTGCTTCGTATATTTTCTGCTGTTGTTATTGTTGCTGATGTCGTTTATGTTTCAGGTCAGCCTTGTCGAGCAGAAGTATGGGAAAAGTCGTTCCAGCCGTGACCATCCTATTTGCTATTTTTCTATTATTTTATTGTAGAGGCTCTCTTAACAATGTATCCTCTTTTGAAATTCTAGGACATAACTTGGAGATTTGCTTGCTATTTCTAACAGAGCAAGCAATCTTGAGTACACTCCCTTGATTTTTTTCTCAATGTAGAGACGCCAGAATTCATTAGTTATTTGAATCCTAGATAATTAGTATTTTCGCAATATTTTTAACGAATATCTGCAGAAAAGAATATTTTAAAAATTTGATTCAGACCATTAGGCACATGAAGCTGCAATGTATTCTTTACTGTGAAGACACTCTACCTTGTCCATAAGTGCTAAAAATTTTAAGGAAACCTCATTCAAATTTATCAGTATTGTCTTAAATGTGAATGACAATACTAAATGAGATAATCCTTAATATAACATGCCTGGTAAAGAAGAAAAGATTATTAAGGCTATAGTACTGACTAAATAATAAAAATAGTTTACGAAACAATAATACACGTATTGGAAACAAAAATGCGGTGACTCAACACCTTTCATTCATTAAAGTGTCTAAAACAATAGTTAATACTTTTTAAACATAATCTCCGCGTACCATGTTATGGGAGAAGAACAATAACTATCGCACACGATCTCAATTTCCATGTCTTTCTCGACTGTGACCACAGCAAAATCTGCTGACGTGTATATAGGTTAACGAAGGAGCATCTATGTCTTCGTTCAGGAAGCTAGAAACACTAGCAAGATCATCTTCAAATAGTACCTTAACGACTTAAAACATGATATATTAGGTAATGCTGTCTGAAGCTTCTTTTTCTTGGTCTTATAATAAGGAGGGAATATAGTGTCCGCAAACATTTACTGGGCCTCCAAGATGCTGGGAGGAAGGGAAGGAGGACAGTATCCTTAGACATGAGACCTTGAATTAATGTTTTCAATAGAATGGAGTCCGCTAAAGGGACACAACGTGCCAAGGAGCGATGTGAAATCAAGTGATGGCTTAAGTCTACCACACACGCAAGCCATGGCGGGACTTGAATTAAGAAAGCAAAGAACTGACTCAAATACCGCAAAGCACCCAACCACGTTTAGAGTTCCGCCGATCTACAACCTTACGTTTTTATCGACCTCGACGAAATGAATGGTAAGGTTAACCTTAAGGGCATTTGGACTCAAAGCATACAGAGCTGGAGCAACAAACAGTGAGGAATTCTATCTGTTGCCATCACGATTCTACCATTTCTTTGCATATAGCCAAAATATGAGATAGCCAAGGTTTGAATCCTTTTGATCACAGAGTTCAGTGTGACTAAATCTGACCCGGTGCTAAATAAAAGCTATGGTGTATAGTCAAGCAAAAGAGAGAGCCTGTAATGAGTCGCTCGACCAGATACAAGCCTTCCTTGAACCATACTTAAACCTCTTAAATAAAGAAAAGAAATGGAAACAGAATGCTGCATGCCTGGTAACATTATATCAGGCACGGGCAACAGTTTTAATGAAGTGGGTCGTATGAAACATGGCTCATCATCAAGAGGGTCACGCTACAAAAAATTTCCTGGTATTTTTGGTTAGGACACCAGTCAGAAAGTCTCACGAGACACAATTTACACAAGACTGCATTATGCCACGAAAATGATGGTATGGTCATAAGTGAAACATATTTGATGATAGTTCAGTTTAATCAAGGAAAAAGAAAAATACTTCGATTACTGTTACTTGAAGAGGTATAATAAAAACGAAACACACTTTTCTTTATAGTTTTCAAAGACCAGCCACATTTTGAGAACATCTTCATTTAATTCTTTTGTAGACGGTAAGTTTGTGAGTTATTTCCCTTGACAGTTATTGCCAAACTGTGTCATTAACATAATTTCGAATCTAAGCGTAGGATGCTCCGTTTACTATCTACTATCACTATGGCTAACTGTGACGAATATCTATCTATCTATCTATCTATCTATCTATCTATCTATCTATCTATCTATCTATCTATCTATCTATATATATATATAATACTAAGAATTCTTATTGCAGCAATTTGTTACCAACGCCACACCAGATGGAGACATTATTAGGCGGTTTATAATTAAAGAATATAATTATAGAATATGGTCAAGCAGAGAAGGGAATCTAAATTAATATCAACGTATGTATTTCAATGCGGATGGTCGTTGCCTATCTCGTTATCCACTGCTGCTCTACTAATATAAATCCTGTTTTGATATTTCCAAAATAACGCAATGATTATTACTTGTCAATGTATGTTGTATTGTTTAAATTGGATGCGTTATTTGTAAATAATGTCCTCTCCCCTCTCAACGCCCGAACATACATATATACATACACTGATTACATTCTCATGCGTACAAACTCTATTGAATAAATCATAAAGAAGAGAAAGAATGGACGAAAGACAACCTCTAATCCCAATGTAATTTGTGGCCATAGAGAGAAATTCAAGTCGATTTTGATTAACTTATTAAAAGCGTATCAAAATGATTCAATACGTGATGGCGCCTAAAAGACTGGTTTAGTATTGTTGAGTTAGTTTCTCGACGATAAATCTCGAAAAATAATAGTTTTACGTCATTAATTACAATCTAGCCTGACCTACAAATCATGTAGATCTATTCTTACACATGCACACACAAAAAAGAAACAAAATCGTTGCACCTATTTTGACCACTATATTTTCGTAGAATGGTTTAGATTAATTTCTTTTCTTTTCAAAGATAAACTCGAGAATAAAGAGCAGAAAACACAAGCTTCTTTTTGTCCGTCAAAATGTTAAATATACATATATACATATATGCACACACACGCACGGATGTATATAAAGACAATGCTTAGATAGGAATAGACAAAAATGGAAGAAAAAATAGACAAGAAAAACACGTCAACTTAGTTCATGCTTTCAAAAGAAATATTTTAAACAGAAAAGCAAACAAACGTCTCTCTCTCTCTGTCTCTGTCTCTCGCTCTGTCTCTCTCTCTCTCTCTGTCTCTGTCTCTGTCTCTCTGTCTCTGTCTCTGTCTGTCTGTCTCTCTCTCTCTCTTTCTCTCTCTCTCCTCTCTTCTTCTCTGTCTTTTCTTCTCACTTCCTCGTTATTCTTTCCATTTTCTAAAATCAGAGAACAAAGAACAGAGTCGATGATGCATTTCAGAGTCTCTCTGAAATTCCTGGAAGGTAAAAAAGAAAGCTTTCTTTTATTGAAGACCTTGCAAAAATGCTTGTAGAGTAGACTCCACGAAAGGGAAATAGTAGATATGGGTTGTTGTGATACATTAGGCGACAGATTAAGTCTATCATATGAGGACAAGAGCAGTTTCTTAGACGGTTTTCTGGACCGGTTTCACCTATCGAAATTTTACTCATAAAACGGTTATCGAATCGACACTTTTGCTGAATTAACTTGCCTCTGCACTGCACAGAGAGAGACACACTACATTTTCAAGCATACAGTTCGACGTAGTATAGAGTATAAACATGCAGTGTAAACATCGAAACATCGCCACTATCTTTCAAAATTCGACCGCATTCAACATGGATCTATTTCCTTCTGGCTGTAAATTTTGATGGTGGAAAATGGAGTATATCCGATAAGTAAACACTAAATTTTTTCCCCTCATCAGTGGTTTCAAGTTGTTAAAAAATGCTCCATGTGATAATTTTGGAATAATTTTACCAACATATACATTTAACATTTAATCAGGGGAGAAAGAAGAGCCTATAATCCTTTACAGGGGGTGTGTGACTTGTGGGACGGAGAGGAAGATGTCTTGGAACCGGAGACATTAAACGAGTGGATTTCAGAAAAGGCACCCAAAGGTGAGATTGTGATGCGAAAGGGGAAAATGGATTAAGTCTAGTAGCCAAGTAAACTTAATCTTCTTAGCGTCTAGGTCTCTGCACAGTATCCGTTTTCCAATTTTTAAGCCAAACCTTCGTGAAACCGTGATTATTATACCGAACGCGTGAGTAAGGTGCTTCACAATGGTACCGGACTGGGACACAGGTTTCTAAGATATGAACTCAACCTCACGTGTGTGTATCTGCGCGTACATAACTTCCCAGATGGAGACTAAGAGACTTTCAAAAATACCAACAAAGTTTACGTGTTAGTGCAATACAAATGGAAGTAAACAAAGGCAGCTGTTGTAATATTATATATACATGTCCTAATTTCGACGGACAAAAAATAGCTGGCGACTTTGGTGTAATGGTTATCATAGTCGTACGTTATCCGACAGATACGGGTTTCAATTCCCGTAGGTGATCTTACAAATTTCCTTTCGATCTTATGCTATACTTGTGAATCTACTTAAATTTTAACCGTTCATATTATAATAGACCATACACTTACACACAAACACATGTATGCTTTTTGTTTCTTCGATGCTACGTCGTCGAGGTTATGGAAATACTGGAAAATAAATTACAAAAGAAAACAATGAATAAAAATAAATACAAAAAGACTGTGGCAGCGAAAAGAAGTTATGGTTAAATGACGATCCCTGATGTTCCAGGATACATGTTGTTTCTATCTATCGTAGCCATATTGTAATTTTATTTTCATATCTTTTTATTCCTTGTATTTATTTGTCCTTTACTCTCATGATCTTTTGGCGTATTTTGACATTATTACACACACACACACGCGTACACTTATATATATATATATATATATATATATAGGTAGTGGGGTGAAAAGCGCATGTGCTTTGATATACATATGTGCGTGTATATATGTATATGCAGATGTATCTGTGAGTGCGTGTAATTATTTGCATGTGTGCCTGTGTGTATTATCTATGTAAGTATGAGTCTCAATGTGTGTTTGTGATTTACGATGGCTCTTCGCCAAAGATACGACATAGAACCCCGAGGGGTGAATTCGACACAGAGGAGAAATAAAAAGTAAAAAAATAAGAAAGAGGTGGGTAAAGAAAATACAAGCCACAAAGTTGACAGATAGTCATATAGATAGATGAATATACAGATTACTAAATGATAATAATAAGTGAAAAGATAGATAGATAGATAAATAAATAGATAGATAGATAGATAGATAGATAGATAGATAGATAGATAGAGAGAGAGATAGATTGATAGATTGATAGAGAAAGGAGGGTAAAAACAGAATGAAAAACGAGAGAGATAAGAACGAGAGAGATAAGAACGAGAGATATAAAGAGATGGATTGAAAGCGGAGAACTAAGGGGAGATGGCGCAAGAGGGCTTAAACAATATTGTTGAATCTCCTGTAGATCATAATAACAAAAAGAAAGAAGAAAAAATAAAGCAAACCAGGTAGGGGTGTGAAAAACGCATGTGCTTTGATAATTTGTTCCAGGTGGTAGCAGTAGTGGATGGTGTGTGGTGGCGGCGGCGGCGGCGGCGGCGGCGGTGGTGGTAGGTGTGGTGCCTATGTGCGTTTGTGCGTGCATGCATGTGTGCGTGCGTGCGTGTGTATGTGAGTGCGTATGTTTCAACTCGTCTATATGTGGGTGTGTATGTGTATGTATGTGTATGTGTGTGTGCGTGTACACATTGGTATATATAT
>NC_068997.1:16856831-16860340 GCF_001194135.2 Octopus bimaculoides
AAGAATAAAAAATTCAACATTGAATGTATTCCGTGTATATGATATATATATATATATATATATATATATATATATATAATTATATATATATATGTATACATATGTATGCATGTATATATGTATATGTTTGTGTGTGTATGCCTCTCGCACATGTACACAAATACATACATGTATATATTTGTGTATGTGTGTGTTGTGTGTGTGTATGTGTGTATGTGAGTGTGTGTGTGTGTGTGTGTGTGTGTGTGTGTGCATTTAGAAGGGAGGGAGGAAATGAGAAAACCTGGTCTAATAAGTAAGAAATCTTAAAACACTTCAACACTGCACGGAGTGATTGATAGATTGTTGGTAAGTCAGACGTGAAAGGTGTCTGTCTGACTGACTTTCTCACTGGTTGGCTTTTCTCGCTGGTAGATCCATCACATGCTTCAATGAAAACAGAAGCCATAAAGAATAAGCAAGAATTTTAGCTTTATCCGCAAAAGTTTGTTCAGAGTATGAAGCGTTACCACTGCAAACGTCTTCTGCCAGTAATATTGCCTTACAGTATAAGTGACCAATATATGTCAGCTGTATTAGAAATCATTGTCTCATTTTTAAAAGATTTTAACTGTAATTGTGCATGACGATCTTTGTAGATTAAGATAATTGGCTGTCGTTTTCGCTGTCGTAGCCTTCATCTCCTTTCTTTGTGTTGTGTTATGATGCAGTGGTCTCAGTCAGACTAATCGAGAATCAAATATGAAGTATTCGATCCCGCTGCCCATGTACATAGATACTAATTGTGTAAAGAAGGTCCGCCTATCAGCTGAGTGCTTAAAGGTCTTCCTGCCGCCTTCCTTTTGCCACTTATTTTTCAACCATTCTTTGTCTAAGGACCCTTTTCCTACTTTACTCGGATGGACCCTCCTAGCCTTTCGATGTTTAAAAAAAATCATACATTTTTATAATTAAACATTATTAGGAATTGTATAAAAGAAAGTGTTAAAATATTTTGAGCATTGCAGATGTATAATTCATTTATTGAACATGACTTTTAACAACAAAATCCTTTGTGGATCACCAGGGGCCCAATGGACCCCGGTTGAGAATCTCTGTTAGATCAGAAAACGTTGTCTTGAGAAATGGTTTACAACCATTTTTGCCTATGGATCTCTTGTCTATGGATCTTTTGTCTATGGATCTCTTTGACTCATGTTTTACTCTCCTGGAGCTTCATAACCATTCGTATCAATTATCAGGAATTGTATATAAACATCAAAAAGACTTTGTGTATTGTAGATGTAAAAGCAATGCATTGCACATAAATTTTAAACACAAAACCTTATATGGACCACATAGAACTCTATGAACCGCGGTTGAGAGCCGCTGGCTTCGCCGGAAGAAGTTGTGTGCTAAACAAATCTAAAACTACTAAAGACAGATACTTTCCGTTTTGGCCAGGCACTATCACCTCTCATGAACTTTTACTGTGATAAACTCTTGTACAATGCGAGGACCGTTAAACTTATCATCCACCAGTCAAGTGTCTTCCTTTTGTCGAGGTTCAGCCGGCAGGACTGTTCAGTTCTCTATTTACTGTTCTGCATACATACAATCGACCGGAATTTTAATTCTCAGCCCATTCTCTGATACTGACAGTCCACAAACACTTTTGACAACCTCTTGCTCTCTTACTTACAGTCAAGACTCCCTGTCAGTAACATGTGACGCATTGTAGAGCAAAATTATGAGAGGTCTGTAGACTTTGATTCTAGAAAATAGCTGTCTTTGGCTTTCAGCTTTTCTAGTACTGCGGCATTTGATACCGTGACTTACCAGATTATCTTGCTAAGCCTGCAAAAGATCCACAACTCAAAGTCTTTCATTTTTCCTATAGCTGTGTGCATTGTCCAAGTTTCTGTCCGATTAAAGACACCTAGCAACTGCTTGACAAAAGCAAAAACAACATCTAGACAAAACAAAAGAGAAGGCAGAACGGCACCTACAAAAGTCCAGTTTTCAAGTGACCGTATTTTTCTGCTCTATACATTTACATACAAATGTAATTATACGTATATATGCATTAATTTATGAGTTTGCAAACACACACACACACACATAACACACACACACACACACACACACATAACACACACACGTACACATACACACATACACACACACATACGCACGCACGAAGATATGCAGGCCCATACACACATACACACATGCATATGTACATATAGTCACGCTATCAGAGTCCCCACTTTGGGGCTTTCACTATTTGAATACCCGGTTTTCTCGAATCCCAGAAACTTCATCTGTGTGTATGTGTGTGCGTGTATGTGTGTGTGTGCGTGTGCGTGCGTGCGTGTGTGTGTGTTTGTAGGTTTGTGATGGGCTTCTTTCAGTTTCTGTCTACCAAATACACTCAAGGCTTTAGTCGGCCCGAGACTACAGTAGAAGATATGCCCAAGGTGTCACGTAGGGGAACTGAACCCCAAACCGTGCAGTTGTGAAGCAAGCTTCTTACCGCACTGCCACGCTTGCATCTAAAAGTAAGGCACGCTGTGAGAAAATTCCGCATTTACATACGCACATTTAGTGGGTTTGCCGGTTAAATCCAAGGTGACTCAGTTTCAACTTTTATTTTCTGCATAGCCATGATACACCTTACAACTGAACTCAACAGAACAGACTATGGATATAAAATTAGCGACAACAAAATAAGTCATCTATTTTATATGGATGACTTAAAACTGTATGGCAAAGACGATAATGAGCTTGAAGGACTACTACATACTGTGAAAGCATTCAGTGATGACATTGGGATGGAATTTTGGTCTTGATAAATGTGCCAAGGCCACTTTCCAGAAAGGGAAACTGAAAGACCTCACAATCAGTGGTGTTGGATGTTGATACAGTAATAAAAGAACTCGAGCAGGGACCAACTTACAAAAACCTCGGAATGAATGAGGGCTCTGGCATTCAGCATGCAAGTATGAAAGAGAAGACCAGGAAGAAGTGTTACAGGAGAGTTCGAATAGTCCTTAAATCTCAGTTAAATGCACACAACAAGGTGCTTGCCATAAATTCCTTAGCAGTTCCTGTTGTTATTTACAGTTTCAATGTGTTGAACAGGAATATGAGCGAAATAAGGAAGATTGACAGGAAAATCCGTAAACTGCTGACTTGCAATAAGATGCATCACCTAAAGACAGACGCAGATCGTCTTTACCTACCTAGAACTCAAGGAGGTCGAGGCTTAATCCAATTTGAAATCTCCATCAAAACCGCCACATTTGGACTGGCAAAATATCTTGAAGCATCTAACGACTGGTAAGAAAAGCTCGTTGAAAACCATGAAAGACGTAAGAAGCTTCATTCTGTTATGCAGGAGAGCAAAAAAATTCAAGTATAATACCTATGTTGAACAGCATAAGTGAAGTGCAGCGACTTCAGTTGCAAAGAAGTTGAAATCAATAGCAAAGTCATAGACGTTGTGAGTTCAAATTCCACCGTGTTCG
>NC_068997.1:16861398-16862488 GCF_001194135.2 Octopus bimaculoides
AGAGAGAGAGAGAGAGAGAGAGAGAGAGAGAGAGAGAGAGAGAGAGAGAGAGAGAGACGACAAGGAAGAATAAGAGAAGTAGAAGAAGAAGAGAAGATGGAGAAGAAAGAGAGGAAAAGGAAGAGAAGAAAAAGAAGACACATTTATATATACATATACATGTACATACACACATTGAAATACAAAGAGAGTGACGGAACTAGATAAATAGATAGATGAACAGACAGATAGATAGAGGAGGAGTAAAGATGTGAATGCTATAAAAATACATTTGGAGAAAGAAGTTAAGGAGGAAAGGAGACTGGATTGAGTAATAAGGCAGAACAAGGTACTAAGAATCACCATTGTTTTACATCCTTCTTGAATTTCCATATCTCCAGATAAACAATGCTTGAACTTTACGCATTAACATACATACATGCCGACACGTAGACTTAACAATCATGCACGATTGCACCACACGCAACACTGATCAGGTATTAAAAGTATTGCTTACTTATCTCCAAATCTCTGATGATCCTGGAAGCAGCGTTGCTGCTACTTGACGAAACATCTTGCAAGTTGCAAGACGAAATACGAAATAACACATTCACCGAACGCATTGCGTTCTTCTGGTTTTCTTTTTAATTCACAGATACCTTAGCTCTGTGACTAAGAATCAATCAATCAAGCCATACATACACAAACACACACACGTGCGTATATACTTCACGGCAACAATACTATACAATTCTATACAATTTTTGAAGGCGTGAAACTTATAGTAGCTCGTATTTAAATCTTACATATATTGATTTCAAATTCTGGCGTAATATTGGCAGTCTCAGAAGAGGGGACAAGGCAATTACATGCCGCTTAGCATTTTACTCGATATGCTAACGATTCTGCCAGCTCACCGCCTTGAATTCTATGTATATCGAAAGATATTTATCTTTCACTGAATGGAGTGCTACTTTTGTACTTTTTCTGATCCTACCAATAACGGAACAGTATATTATTTCACTGTATGTGTGTGATGTTTGCACGTGTGTGTACTTAAGTGTGTTTGTGCGTATATACATACATACATACATACATACATACATACATA
>NC_068997.1:16862710-16864116 GCF_001194135.2 Octopus bimaculoides
ATTCATTCTCGATTCGTTTACTGCTGTTCTTATTTGGACTCATGTTTATTGTCTGGAAATCTTTCGTCACACACCTGTAACCTCTTCAGCGACACTTTCCTTCCTCGTATGTGCTCCTATTCTGCTTAGTCCATTCTGTTCTAAACGTGTATGTATGTGCGTGCGTGTATATATATATATATATATATATATATATATACAAGCACAGATCCAGGAGTTTTTGAGAGTGGTAGGAAGTCGATTACATCGATCCCAGTGCGCAACTGGTACTTGTTTTATCGATCTCACAAGGTTGAAACGCAAAGTCGATCTCGGCGGAATTTGAGCTCAGAACGTAAAGACGGACAAAATGCCACTAAGCACAGAGTCTGATGTGCTAACGATTTTACGAATTCGCCACCTTCAATGATGACGATGATGACGATGATGATGATGATGATGACGATGATGATGATGGCGGCGTAGAAGTTATGCGGTTATAAATGCCACTTTAAATGAGTTGATCTGCACTGAATTATCCCGTGGCCATTAATGAAGAGTGTGTGATGAGCACCAACAAATACCAAACCTTCAACTAATGTGACGAGTTCATTCCTTTCCAGCGGTTTAACGACGACAGGAAATTGGAAGTAAATGGCGTCAATGAAGCGAAATTGATCAAAAAGGAGAATATAATTTACCGACACTGATCTCTGCTCATGGCGTCGTGAAGGATCGGATTAAGTTAAGGTTAAACTTATATATAAAATTAGTCGTTTGAATATGTTTAAATTACTATGAGTATGTATATAAATCACTCGTAATATAATTATTAATTGCTCGGGGGAAATGTATTATATACATGCATACAAGCACACACACACACACACGCTTATATATATATATATATATATATACGCAAGCAGACGTACATATACGTATATATGCATATTTAAATACATACATGTGTGTGTGTCTGTGTGTCTGTGTGTCTGTGTATCAACAGCGTGCAAAATGGTTGTGTATCCCAGGTACATGTATCCCGTCAACGTAATTATCCAGCAGACAGCGTAATGAAGTGGGACCTTAGATATACAGACATCCCATCCGATGGGCTTGGCAAGACGAACTACTAGCGTTCTACCTCAGATTTGCGTTTGGCCGTACGGCTTTTGAATGTTGTTTTCACTGTCCATTTTTTCCTGTCTTGGTTTGTGTTTGCCACCTTGGAATCCTCTGTGTAGTGGGTTGATCCACTACTCAGGAAGAGACTATTCTAGAGTACGTTCTGTCTTGTCTTCGAAACGTCTAGATAGAATAGAGACAGCTGACGTTAGAACAATAAACTACAGACAACGGAACGAACACATAGGAAAACGGAAAGCCACTTGGAATATCCCTTCATCAGCTGTCTCTATTCTATCTAG
>NC_068997.1:16865245-16866856 GCF_001194135.2 Octopus bimaculoides
GAGAGAGAGAGAGAGAGAGAGAGAGAGAGAGAGAGAGAGAGAGAGAGAGAGAGGGAGAGAGAGAGATAGATACTGACGTGGCTGTGTGGTAAGAAGCCTGCTTTGCAAACATGTAGTTTGGGGTTCCGTTTCACTGCGTGTCTACTGTAGCCTTGAGCTGACCAAGGCTTGCGAAACTGAAGCAAGACAGTCGTATATCTATCTATCTATCTATCTATCTATCTATCTATCTATCTATCTATCTATCTATCTATCTATCTATCTATATATCTATCTATCTATCTAAACATGTAGTTGTGTGTGTGTCTCTGTGTGTTTCTGAGATTGTCCTTCCCCACCACGTGATAACTGCTGTTGGTGTGTTTACGTCTTTATAATATAGCGATTCGGCAAAAAAACACCGACAGAATAAGGACCAACAGGATATTTGCAAAACCAAATACTGGAATCACTTCTTTCTGTTAAGAACTCTTCACGACTGTGGGTCACAGTCTTAAAGAATATACGTATATCGTTGCAATTATGCAAAAGTGTCGTATGTCCAACTCGTTCCGTTTTCAGAAAATGGTGGTGGTGGTGGTGGTGCCGCTTATGGTGATGGTTGTAACGCTGCTGCTGATAAGGACGATGATAATGATGTGTATGCTGCTGCTGCTGATGATGATGATGATGATGTTGATGATGATGATGATGATGATGATGAGAGGGATGTTGATGAGGATGAGGATGATGATGATGATGAAGGAGAGGGATGTTGATGAGGATGAGGATGACAAAGATGATGATGAGAATGACGATGATGATGCTAATGATGATGATGATGATGAGGAGGAGGAGGAGGACGATGACGACGACGATGATGATGATAATGATGATTACGATGATTATGATTATATTAATCATGATGATGGTGATGACTGAAGACGTTGATTATAAAACAAGACAAAGATCCTAAATACCCGATGCGCGCTATATCTGTGGGGTGCAACCTCAACGCTCCACAGCAAATACATTCCTACCCTACAACAAACGCAACCACAGCAGCCACAACAACTACAATCACAATAATGGCTCTTTTATGTGTTTTTGTTTCTTCTTTATTGTTTTTAAAAAAAAAATTTTTTTTAATTTCCTCTCGTACCCCAGTCCACCCCTCCGAAGTGAAGGAGGAAATGAGTTTGTAAATTACTTTGCCAGCAAAGAAAGCTCAACGGTTTGTTCAGGTCAGGTGAGGAAATACGGGAAATGTGATGCGTCTTGATTGATGGTCATGCATAGATTGTCACGGAAGATAAGAAGAAGTAGGAAGCTTTTTGGACTCAAGAATGAAGATACCATTTCCATTGTGATGAGAAAAAATAGTTGATGGGCTGAGGGTGACGGTACGAAGAGCTTACTTCAACTGGACAGGGGGTGGTGGTGCTGTTGGTGGTGGCGGTGTCGATGAGGATGATGATGATGATGATGATGATGACGGCTATGACGATGACGTTGATGACGACGACGACGACGATGATAATGATGATGATGATAATGATTATCGTTATTGATAATTATTATTATTACTATAACTTCATATTCTTAATTTCATGATGACGATGATGGTGATGA
>NC_068997.1:16867832-16868736 GCF_001194135.2 Octopus bimaculoides
GTGGTGGTGGTGGTGGTGGTAGTTGCGATGGTGATGGTGGTGATGGTGGAGAGAATGGTGGTGGTGGTGGTGGTGGAGGTGGTGGTGATAGATGTGTTGGGCGTAGCAATATATGTTGTTATGTAGTAGTGATAGCGGTTATAGCTTCGGCGACGGCGGCGTATATGTGCCACTCAAGTATATGTGCCACTCAGTATATGTGCCACTCAGTATATGTACCACTCAGTCGTGAGAGAAGCTGTGACAATGGTAATGACAGTAAAAGCGACAGCATCACGAAACACAATAATAATAATAATAATACGGGTTTCAAGATTCGGCAGAAGAACAGCAATTTCGAGAAAGGGTTTAAGTTGATTATAATGACTCCAGTGCGAAAGTGATACTTATTTTATCGTATAGACATTTTCTATCTCATCTCATACCGCTTATTTTTCTATTCCAAAGTCTGTGTCATATATCCCTCTACTCCTTGAAGAAGGACTTGTATTCGAAACGTCGATACCTGCCCGTTCTTCACAACGGCATACTAACATAAATAGTTTTTACTTTATAAACCAATTAAGATTTGTTGAAATCACATAAAATGTGTTGCTGAAATGGGGCGTAAAGCGAATCGAAATATCGAATGATTGTAAAAGTGTGGAGATTATGCTGAAGTCTATATATTTCCTGCTTCTGGTGTATGCACGTGCGTCCTCACACATCCACATTCTTCTATGAACACACACGATTACACTCCGTTTTAAATGTTCTGACTACGTATTTTTCCAGCTCTTTATGTACTTGCTAAACTAGAATGCAAACTTCGCCCTACATATTTACGTACATGCGTACATGTATGAATGCATGAATACGTCTGTGTCTGTATACATATATATATATATATATACATACATATATA
>NC_068997.1:16869443-16870220 GCF_001194135.2 Octopus bimaculoides
TCTTCCGATCTTGTGTCTGATATAAACATACATACAAACAGGAACTGTCGCTCAGAAGACGAGACTTGCACCTGTTTATCAAGAGATTTCACGGTTGAAATATTCCGTAACGCAAAAATTTGTTACTAAAGCGTAAACACGATATTACAAGCGATTCGAACGATTCCAACATGCATCACTGGCCGCATCAAAACTCCAATGGTTCAGTGATCACATGGTGTGCTTTGTCGTGTTATACTACTACTACTACTACTACTACTACTACTACTATTGGGTTTCATTCTTCTTCTTCTTCCTATTATTATCATCATCATCTTCATCATCATCATTATCACAGTACATCGCGGGGGAGGTGTGTAGGGAAAAATCTAAACCATTCTTCTGGTATTTCAAAACTTTTTACCTATTTCTCTATTTCTTTATCCTTTCTTTGTATGCATAATGGTAAATTGTGTTAATATGCATGCTTGTAAAATATACACGCAAACACATGTGTATACACACACATATGTATATATATATGTGTGTGTGTGTGTGTGTTTGTGTGTGTGTGTGTATAATTGTGTATATATATACACACATATATATATATATACGTATATAGGTGTATATCTATGTGCGTATATATATATATATATATATATATATAAGCATATTAAGGGTAAAGATTATTAAAGATAATGATTAATAGCAGTGGAGTGGTCAACATGCATAACAGATTGTCTGCAGACTGGTGATTTTCCTGTTAGTGTATAATTACCTATAGTTATACACACT
>NC_068997.1:16871453-16874488 GCF_001194135.2 Octopus bimaculoides
TCATCATCATTCATCGTCGTCGTCACCATCATCATCATCATCATCATCATCATCATCATCATCGTCGTCGTCGTCATCATCATCATCATCATCATCATCATTGTCGTCGTCATCGTTATTACATCCTCGTTACCATCATCGTAACGACGACGATGACGATGATGATGCTCATCAGCATCATCGTCATCATTCTTATCACCAAAGAACAGCAGCTGCGTTACATTCTTCATCAATTTCATCAGCGACAACATCATTGATTTTTATCATCAGCTTTATATGATCTTCACCATAAAAATGATAACAGAAACATCATCATCATCATCACAATCATCATCATCATCATCATCATCATCGTCATCATCAACTTCATCATCATCACAACGACTCTCAGGTCAACCATAATGATCGTCTGCTCCCTAATAGTTGCGTGACAATGTTTCTAATAATGGATGGCAAAAAAAAAAATGAAGAAAAATTAGTGTCATAAGGCATTTTCAAACAGACTCTAAAAATACACAACAATCCACTACAAGGCTACTGCTACTACTCCTACTACTACTACTACTCCTACTACTACTACTACTACTACTACTACTACTACTACTAAAACAACAACAGCAACAAATCCACGTTGTGGATAGTGACTAACTCACCTGAAAATCGGACCGAGCTTCTCTCAAATGTTGTTTTGAGAGCTGTAGAAAAGTTTCTGCATTTCGGTATACATAGATGCTTAACACATTTTCTCCTTGCATTTTGTAAATGCTCTTCAAGCAAGAGAACTATTATCGCTTCACAGATTACTGCCTCACTATTTTCTTTAACGTAAGTCTAGACGTGTCCAGCTTTCTGTTACTCTGGCAACATAAGCACAACTGCCATTGTCAAAAGTAGTTTTCTGTATCATTGACGTCGAGAGAATACGAAATAATTCTTTTTTTAGAACGATGGAACTCGAAGAACATAAAGCTATCAATAACGGCACACAAATATTGGTTTAAAAAGAAACCCTCTCACAGTAAACATTGAAGGTTGCTTGTCGGAATCGAACACATATCTCCTATGAACACGACGTGCTCAAGTTCCACTTTTTCTATTCAATAGTTTTTTTGTAACCCTATATCTATGTGCTGATGAAACTTTATGTGTTGATGAAGCTTTATGTGCTTCGAGATACAGCATTCCAAAAAATAATTATTCTTGACTATATTTTTCCTTGTTACGTGCATGAAAATTTGTTGTTATTATTGATATTATAATAATGCCCATCGAATAAACATTTTTTATTGGCTGACGCATGTTTACGCATTCATTCATTGTTTCGTTTGTAAAACATTCCTTGTTCATTTTTATTTATGACTACGTCTTTGCTGTAAATGTCATTTTTGCTACACTTACGTCTGAGTAGTGTCCCCTTGTAAAATAATATTAAAAGGAGCAACTCCGATTTAGGAAGATCATAAAAATACGACCTGAGTCTTCAGTGCTCATAAAAAGATGCCATGCCATAAAAAAACAACAGCTATAGAAACTGCAACGACTAAAACAACAGCAACATTAATATAAACAATAACACAAGTAAAGAGTATTGGCATTTCTGTATACTGAATATTAAGTAGCATTAAGATTCTCTGCAAGCGGCGAAAAAGCGAAAGAGATTCGCTACTTATGTATGTATGTATGTATGTATGTATGTATGTATGTATGTATGTATGTATGTATGTACTTGAAATTTATAGGAAAACAAAAGACAAAGACAGGTGTATGAACAACAAGTAAGTGTATTAGTTTGACGCTCGGGAAAATGGAAAAGTCTTTTACGCTTCGAGACTACGTTCTTCAACAGAAAGGAATAAAACAAAATAAAAAAGGCAGAAAATGAAAAAAAAAAAAAACTTGTAGATTTTAGCTGTCCAACATCGCGTATGATTCGAAAAAAAAAAGAGGTTCAAAGAAAGGGAGATAATAATAAAAAAAAAAGATGTTGGTTGAAAGGGAGATAATAAACTGTTAATGACCCCAACAGAAGGTGCCCGTGCTTTGTGTGTGTATGCAAGAATGGTGTGTGTGAGTGTGTAAGTGTGTGTGTGAACAGGGGTGTGTGACTCTGAAGTGTATGTGTGTGTGCGTCTGTAACGTTGGTATGTGTGTGTTACCCCAGTTTGATCCTGCCTCAACTTTCTATACTTTTGACTTGCATTTCTGAACTACTTCCTGAACTTTCTGCACCTCCCCTCATCCACATACCAGCACTCCACCCGGATTACCACTGGATCTACTGACTCTACTTCACAGATATCACTGGATTTTTTCGATCATATATATATATATATATACATATACTTTTATTCTTTTACTTGTTTCAATCATTTGATTGCGGCCATGCTGGAACACCATCTTTAGTCGAGCAAATCGACCTCAGGACTCATGCTTCCCCTCTCCACGCCACCGATGTCATCCAAGGGAAAAGCAAAGACCGATACAGCTTGGCACCAGTGACGTCGGAACTCATTTGTACAGCTGAGTGAACTGGAGCAACGTGAAATAAAGTGTCTTGGTCAAGAACACAACACACAGCCCGATCCGGGATTCGAACTCACAACCACACGGTTGTAAGATCGACGCTCTAACCACTGAACCATGCGCCTTCAAACACACACATATATATATATGTGCGAGGATGTAGGGTAAACAAACCTTATGTGAATGTTGTGGTTTAAGTTCCTCAACTGGCGTCCATTATTTTCGATATTGTACTGCTTAGCTGTACTAATATATTCTAGTTCGAAATATGAAGGTGAAGAGAGAAAATTTAGCATTCATTATAGAATCAGCAATAACAACAGCAACAACAACAACAACAACAACAACAGTATTATAGAAACAACAATAACAGTTTTATAGTTAGTAATAATGATGATGTTAATGAAAATGATGATGACGGCGACGACGTGGTAATGTTGATAGTGATGAAAAGCTCATACACACACACACACACACACACACACACACACACACACACACACACACACACA
>NC_068997.1:16874630-16875310 GCF_001194135.2 Octopus bimaculoides
TATATATATATATATATATATATATATATGATTAAAATCAAAATGAAATGCTTACGCTTTTCTACAGTATTACATAAACACACACACACCCAAACGCACACACACACAAATACACACACATACATACATGCATACACATATTCACAAACTTAGACACCTAAACGGATACGCTTAAAAGCATGCACAGTCACACATACATACGTACAAAAATACACAAGCACAGAAACACACACACGCACACACACATAAAGATATATATATATATATATATATATATATTCATGCATAAAAGACTTTTGCTCCAATTGAAAGAAAAGGCAAACCATATTATTGTGCCACCATTTACAAACAGGCGTTTTACAAAAAACGATTCAAAATCTCAAAGTAGTCAGCAAGCTGATTACGTCATATTTCAATGAAAGAACCCATATCTAAGATGGCGGCATAGCGTAGAGTCAATGGAAATGGAATTGGGAAGAATATGGGTCTTTTCACGTATCCCTAAGCTATCAGCGTGTGGTGCAGGTTACACAGCACACGCAGGGCTCTAGTTTTATGCTGCTAATCCGTTTTAAACACGATATTTCCTGAATTAAAAAAATTATACGTATATACATCCATCCGTCAATATACATACACACACACACACACACACACACACACACACACACACACACACA
>NC_068997.1:16875586-16876931 GCF_001194135.2 Octopus bimaculoides
TATATATAATGCATTTTTATAAAAATATATATACACATATATAGACTTGTACGTTTACTATATCTGTGTTATATGGATGTGCATATTTGTATGTATATATATGTGAGAGCTTGCACATATACGAACAGATACAAAACACCGCACGCACACACACACACAAACACACACACACACACATACACACGCACACACACACTCACACATATATACGCACTATGCTCACGTGGGTGCTGTGATTTCAATCTAGAAATATCTTTATCGAACATCCTTATTGCCATTGTTGTTGTTGTTGTTGTTGTCGTTGATGTCATTCATTACGAATGCACTTGTGGTGGTTTGAGCTGCTGTTGGCTTTCTGCTATTTCTGGTGTCTTGAACCCATGTGGTCAATAAACAAAAGCTTAATAGTAGTAGTAATGGTGATGATGATGATGATGATGATGATGATGATATATAATAATGATATATAACAATAATATATAATAAATAATAATGATAATAATAATAATAATAATGATAATAATGATAATAATAATGATAATAATAATAATAATAATAATAATAATAATAATAATAATAATAATAATAATGATAATGATAATATTACTACTTCTAATACTAATTTTAATTATCATCATCGTTGTCATCATTGTCATCATCGTCGTCAACGTCGTCGTCATCGTCGTCGTCATCATCATGATCATGATCATGATCATCATCATCATCATCATCATCATCATCATCATCATCATCATTATCATCATCACCAACACCATCGTTAATTGTTGTTCTTATTAGTATGTCTAAATATGCTTAATATGTATGATATTCAATTTGATCGACTTCGCCAATCTGTCTTCTTTCCAAAAACGTCGTCATCGTTATGAGGAAACAATATTTTCGTAACTTTTATCATCATCATCGTCATCATCATCATCATCATCGTCGCGATCTACCAACAATCGCAAATGTTATCGCGTCCTCAAATGTCCCTTTTTACCCCCGCGATGCATTCCATATACCTAGCTGCACTTTGTCGTACGTGTTACGTTGTTGTTGTTGTTGTTGTTGTTGGTGTTGTTGTTGTTGTTGTTGTTGTTGTTGTTGTTGTTGTTGTTGTTCTTCTTCTTCTTCTTCTTCTTCTTCTTCTTCTTCTTCTTCTTCTTCTCCTCCTCCTTCTTCTTCTTCTTACACTTCATTACAATTGTAATTATGACTGTTGGTTCTATACTATACTTTTTCTTTTGTATACATTAATGTGTATATATATATATATATGCATAAATGTATACATAAACACACACACACACACACACACACACACACACACACACACACACACACA
>NC_068997.1:16878214-16881417 GCF_001194135.2 Octopus bimaculoides
TATATATATATATATACATGCAGCAGTGCATACCTATATTCTTAGAAATTCACGTGTCTATATATATATATATATATATATATTTATATATACTTACACACGTACCCACACACATACTCACTCACACACACAGAAACACAAACACACACACATATATGCGTATGTGTGTACGTGTGTTTACATATACACACAGATAGAAAGAAATATGTTGGCAGTAAGAATTCTTTTAAAATAATAAAATAAATAGAATAAAATGTGCATTAATAATAATAATAATAATGATAACAATGCTACTAATAATATTAATCATATTGATAATAAAACTAATAAGAATATTGTAAAAAAATTAATATCGGCATCATCTTCGCGATCTTCGATTATGGAAGGTTAAAGAATTAGTGAATCTTACAAATAGTATCAGCCACTTCCGATACATAACCCCCTCAACCTTCATTTCCTGTTATTTTTGCAGGTTCTTTTCAAGAATCACTTTTCAAGCATCACTTTCACACTTCCATTAAAAAAAAAAATATACATACAATAAATTTGATAAAAAAAAAATGAACACTTTGAAAAAAATATTGAAAGATATCACCACCACAATCACCACCATCGCCACCAATAATAATAATAGTAATAATAATAATAATAATAATAATAATAATAATAATAATAATAATAGTAATAATAATAATAATAATAATAATAATAATAATAATAATAATAATAATGATGATAATAATAATAATAATAATAAAAGAGTTAGAAGAAAATTGTTGATAAAAATACAACAAAATATAAAAAAAAGACCAGTAAAATTCCTGTTATGAAAATGGCTGCTCAATTATCTAGTTTTGTTGTTGATGTTGGTGGCATTGTTATCTCCGCTCTCACTGTTGTTGTGGTTTGCACTGCTGTTGCTGTTGTTGTTGTTGTTGCTGTCGATGTTTGTGTTTCTGGTAATACAATTTTTGTTGTTGTTTTAATTCTTGGTGTTATCCATGTATGGTTGTCTATGTTGTTATTGTAATCGTTAATGTTGGTGCTTGCGTATTTGGGGTGTGTGCGTTTGTGTTTGTATGTGTGTGCGTGTGTATGAAATGCATGGTGTATAAGGACGTTGCTATTAATATACTTCTGATTTTGGTGTTTGTGTGTTACTTTTGTTGTTGTTAGTTCTCATACTTTTGTTGTTTGTAATGTCGGTGTTGCTGTTCTTGTTTTTCTTGTTTATTTTTACGAGTGGTGTTAATGTTTTTAGAAGTGATGCATATTCATTCTTTTTACTGTTGTTAAAGCTGTTGTCACTAGTATTATTGTTTAGTTTTCACACTGATGCATTTGTTGTGTAACTCCATGGCGGCCATGACTGATTATACTCATATTCAAAGACATTCCATCTATGGCCATCCAAGCACTCTTTATCCAAAGCCATAAAATAAAATTGGTCATTTCTTTTCTAAAACAGTACAATATAATACAATGACAATATGGCTGCTACTTTTAACAAGTCAAGTTCCCTCTTTCAGTTTTATTGTTGCTATGGTTGTTTACGTTTGGCTGTAATTTTGTCATAATTGGCGTTACTTAATCCTAAATCAATCATAATCGAACCGATCAAAAATCGAATGCCTTTCAGCGCCAAACGTTATACCATTCATCTTCAGCCATCGTGTATGTATGACATTATTCAGTCTGTCACTTCATTTTTTTTTGTAAGACAGTAGCATGTTGTTTGAAAAGGATTTAGCTGGTATTTCTAGCAAGCGAAGCGATTTTGTAGTAGAAGTCTAGTTTGCTAATAAAACTGGTTTGCACATTTTTCATGGCTGTGTCACAACCGTTGTTGTGAATTCGCATGGATTTATGGCTGGTGTCATTGTGTTCTTAATAGTGGAGATTGGTATCTGTTTTGGTGGTTGATTTTCATATTTCATAGTATTGCTTTCTTGTCTACGTAGTGTGTGAGTATGGTCTGCTTTCAAATTCTTATGATGCGCATTGCTCTTATTCATATTTCTTATTTTTGTAGAGTGATCAATGGTTCGAACATGATTACCGTTATCAAAGATAGGTCTAATATAGCTTGCATACTACTGTATTGCTATGTCTTTGTATGTTATCTGTGTTTCTAACTAGTGTTATCATTTTTATCATGTCTTCTATTAAGTGTGAAATTTGTGCACACAGACAAACAGTTTTTATAGTTACGATTTATTTGCTCCGGTATTTTGTTGTTTAGCTTCGTATTAACTACAACGTGTGTACGGAAAACGATTTGATAAACTGCTTTTTTTTTCATCTAACAAGATTACTGTTGAAGTGTGAGATATAAGCTTAATTCTGAGAATATATAATATATATTTATTTAATATGTAACTCTTTGTTTCGTTTATTTGTGTCACACTGTCTACAATCGTTATATGAATCTTTTAAGTGCACTCGTAAACTTTTGCACGAAAATTCTGATGAATTTACTCACAGTTGAACACACACACACACACACACAAGTACAAGCATACACACACACACACACACACACACACACACACACACACACACACACACACACACACACACACACACATTAGTGGCAAGCAGAAATATTTCATCGATATGAAAATAATATTTCTTTGTGCAAGAGTTTAAAAGAGACGTTCAATGAAATTGAAAGTATTCCAATTTCAGAGTGATAGTATATAAACTCTTAGATATAATCTGTTAATCAGGAAGACATCTGGGAAACACTTTGCGGTCCATATATTACGATAAACGTACACATTATGTGTCTGTGTGTGCATGCATGAGTAAACATTTATTTGGAAACGAACAAGTGTGTGAGCTGTCAGTACTAATAAACAAATCAGTATAATTTTTTGGCAACTGAAACATCACGCATCGTTTCTCTTGGTATGTCATTGATGCTACAGAAACGATTATGAAAAATTATGCATTAACTATTTTTGTATAAACAATTGCAGCGTGGAAGGTGTTTATAAGCCATTTAAAAAGCACACAAAAACCGTTAGATTTACTTCAACATTTAAATTTAATTTGTCAAAACATTTTCGTCGCTTTGAAACCGCGACTTGTTCAGTGACAAGATACCGTGCAGCACGGAATTTTGTTAGTGAACAGGTCGCGGTTTCAAAGCGACGAAAATATTTTGACAAATTAAATTTAAATGTTGAAGTGAATCTAAC
>NC_068997.1:16881816-16883300 GCF_001194135.2 Octopus bimaculoides
AAAGGCAAAGTCGACCACGACGGAATTTGAACTCAGAACATAAAGACAGATAAAATAGCTGGTAGGCATTATCGCCCCGGCGTGCTAACGTTTCTGTCAGCTCGCCGCCATTACGAAAAACGTATATTGTTTTAAAAAATAAAACAGATGCGACAAGAATTCTATAATATATTATTAGGATGTACAAAGCTGCAAAATAAATAATTTGAAGGGAATAATTGCCAAACACATTTTTTAGTGAAATCCATGGAAAGAATGAATAAATTTTCACTCAATCTAAAGTTTTTACGGAAATTTGAACAAAAACTGCCATGGACACATCAAGAAAGATGGTTTGAAATCCAGCGAACATGTTTCTTTTAAAAGCAAATCTGTCACAAAAGCATTTTTCTCGGTATGTGTATAAACAGTGTGACCTGTAATTTTTTGTCGTTAGCACAGTACAAAATATCAGAAGTTCTGAAAGGCAATTATCTTAAAGGGCCCCATTGTTTGAGAACAATGCAATTACTACTAAACATATCATTGTTTCGGAGATCTTGGAAGATGGAATAGCTAACTGGAAATTTTTTCCACAAAAATAACTTAATTTGATGTAATTTTTATTGAAAATGGTATACCTTTGAAAATGGTATACCTTTGACTTGCCGGGAAATGAAAAACTAGTTCAACATTTAAACTGAGCATATCATCGAATCATAAGTTATTTTCCTGTCTATTCCTGTCTGTGGGTGTTAAGCTAGTTGCGTATTGAATGCTGTCTGTTAGGTTACTGTTAGATGAGACATTTATTGTAATAATGAGATGCAGTGATAAACACATACAAACACACAAATTCGTGACATACATATATACATACATACCCCCACCATATATATATATATATACAGTGAGAAACAGAGAGTGAGATAAATGATACATAAACAGACAGACAAATAGACAAGTAGACAGATGGATAAGGAGATAAATATGGATGCGTAAGTAGCAATATCTTCCTAAACTCAAAATATGGCAGATAAACCGAAGAGTTACACTTTGAACGATGCAGGACGGAAATTAGTCCACTTAGTAAGAGATAACTAAATGTATATCTATCTATATACAGTATATGTGTGTTATTGTGGGTAAGTGTGTGTGTGTGTGTGTGTATCTGTGTGTGTGTGTGTGTGTGTGTGTCTGTATCTGTGTGTCTGCGTACACACACCTGACTTTTATTAACAGCAAGTATATAAATGTGTATATATATATACTGTTTTACTCTTTTACTTGTTTCAGTCTTTTGACTGTGGCCATGCTGGAGCACCGCCTTTTAGTCGAGCAAATCGACCCCAGGACTTATTCTTTAGAAGCCTAGTACTTATTCTATCGATCTATTTTGCCGAACCGCTAAGTTACGGGGACATAAACACACCAGCATCGGTCGTCAAGCGATGTTGGGGGGACAAACACACACATACAAATATATATATATATATATATATATA
>NC_068997.1:16885671-16886227 GCF_001194135.2 Octopus bimaculoides
TATATCTATATATATATGTATAATATATATATATATTTATATATATATATATATATATAAATATATATAAATATACACACACACGCACATATTTTATAATAAGAAATGCATTATAAGACGAATCAAAATCGAAGAAGAATTAGTTAGAATTCTGCATTAAGTATAAACCATGAAAAATAGATTATAGAGCACATGAGGAAGTATTTAAAAGATATATATGTATATATATAGAGGCTTACACACCATCATGCACACATATACAAACAAGCACGATTGTATGAATGTATATCTATCTATCTATCTATCTATCTATCTATCTATCTATCTATCTATCTATCTATCTATCTATCTATCTACCGGAGTGGCTGTGTGATAAGTAGCTTGCTGACCCAACACATGGTTCCGGGTTTAGTCCCACGGCGGGTCACCTTGGGCATGTGTCTTCTACTATAGCCTCGGGCCGACCGAAGTCTTGTGAGTGGATTTGGCTGACGGAAACTGAAAGAAGACCGTCGTATATATATATATATATACGACGGTCTTCTATATATATATA
>NC_068997.1:16887072-16888145 GCF_001194135.2 Octopus bimaculoides
TATATATATACACACGTCTATATATGAATATGTTTGTGTGTGTACGTGCGTTTGTATGACTGTACACTAGTTGTTCATTCAACAATTTGTAATAAATTTTAAAACTATATATGCAAAACTACATGCAAAAAATACAAACATTAACAAAGAAAATTCTAAATATCCTTCTTAAATGTTACTTAATAAAGTCTGTTTATTTTTCTAATACATTCACAAAAACGCCCGTCGTACGAGCATACGTAGTGAATCAGAATGTAAGACGTACACAAATACTCAGTATTCCTATACATGAAGTCATATCCATGTATTTTTCTCAATAATAAAATCGCAAATATTCAATCACATACACTTACGCCATTAAATATATATATATATATATATATGTGTGTGTGTGTGTGTGTGTGTGTGTGTGTATGTATGTATATCTACGGGCGTGTGTATGTATATATATATATATATATATATATATATATATATATATATAAACACATATACACGCTCGCATATGCACTGTTTGTGGGGCGTATAATCAGTTCAGTCATATATCTTAAATTTTCTGCCATTTCTACCACCACCAGTGCAATAAGAATAACAATAATAACAATAATAATAGTAATAACAATGATGGTGATGATGATGATGATGATGATGGTAATAACAATAATGATAATAATAATAATAATAATATTAACAATAACTAAAGCAACCACCATAATAAGAGGAAAATGTAAAAATTTTCCATAAGCATCTGTCAGAAAAACACAACCAGAGTGTGTATGCCTGTATGTATATTTTTTATTGCATCACATTCTCGCGTTTTTCTATTATTAATTGAGTTTTAAGGAAAGAATACATACCTATGTGTGTACACATAGGTATAGGCAGAACACAATCGTACATATCTATGCATGCGTGCAGGAGCGTATGTACCATTTTATATGAGTGTGTAAATTTGTACTCATATATGTGCATCCATACAACATCACACATGTTTGCGAATATCTATGTATGCGCGCGTGTGTGTATGCATGAATATATATATATATATATATATATATATATATATATATATA
>NC_068997.1:16888822-16889793 GCF_001194135.2 Octopus bimaculoides
TATATATATATATATATCATATATATATTGCTTGCATCTGCACGTGCATTATGATGTATCTGACTATATCTATATTTACATACATATATCTCTATATAAATTCGCACACACATATATATCATATACGTATATACATACATACATACATACATACATACATACATAAACACACACTTATATACATACATACATACATACATACATACATACATACATACATACATAAACACACACTTATATACATACGTGCATACATACATACATACATACATACATACATACATACATACATACATACATGCATACATACATAAGCATGCATACATAAATTTTTATACACATACTGGAACAAATATGGATGTCTGAGAGCAAACATTTTACTGCCCGCGGCAAATTTCGAAAGCAGCATATTTACTGGTTGAAAATACATATTGATGACTGCACTAAAATGTTACCATCATTTAAATGTCTTACAATTTAACGAAGATGGTGATTATTATGCGTTGGGTGTGAGAGGAATAATGCATGCATACGTACATGCATACATTCACATTACACTCACACACTCACGTACATTTCCATACACATGTATTCACACACATATCTGCATGTATGCATAAATTTATACACGCGTACACACTATGATTTTTATCATATAATACGTTCAACTCTATAGTGCACAGTCTTTGATGTTTCGGCAGTTCGCTAAAAATATTCTCCTCAGTGTACCTGTCCAAATTCCATTTATAACATTAAGTCCATATAAATCAGAAATGCGCCACGTGGTTCCCCCCCCCCTATGTTTAGCCACAAGGGGCTAAACATAGGGGGGGGGGACAAACAAGGACAGACAAAAGGATTAAGTCGATTACATCGACCCCAGTGCGTAACTGGTACTTAATTTATCGACCACGAAAGGATGAAAGGTAAAGTCGACCTCAGCGGATTTTGAACTCAGAACGTAGCGACAG
>NC_068997.1:16889937-16896336 GCF_001194135.2 Octopus bimaculoides
CGAAATACTGCTAAGCATTCCGTCCAACATGCTAACGATTCTGTCAGCTCGTCGCCCCAGTAATAATAATATTAAAGATAGTAATGAGAATTTTGGCTCAAAGCCAGCAATTTCAGAGAAAGGGACAAAGCGATGACATCAACCCCAGTTAAACATTGGAGTTGACGCAATCGATTTATCCCCTTACTCGAAATTGCGTGCCTTGAGCCAAAATTATTATTTTATTAAACTTCGAGAGGTCAATTTTATTAACCTTGAAAGGAAAAGTCAACAATGGCAGATTTTAATTCGAGCAAGAACAATACCATTCCTGAGTCAAGAAAATGATGATAATAAACTAGTTTCCGACTTGGGCAGAAAACCAGCAATATCTTAGGGGTTTAGTTGAGGATATCGGCTCCACAACTTGTACTTATTTTATAGACATCGAAAGTCAAAAAGTATAAAAGTTGATCTCAGCGTAATTTGAACTCAGGACGTAAAGTCGAACGAAATGCCGCTAAGCGTATTGTCCACTGTAGGGAAATGCAACAGTATGAGAAATAAATCTTGAACGCCGAATTATAATGCAAATATGAATATTTTGCTACTTCTGACCGCGGTATACATTTTTATATGGGTGTGTGTATGTGTGATGTGTGTAGTATGAGAAAAAGACAGAGAGAGTGGGGGGGGCGTGTTTGTGAATTTGTACGTCTGTATGTGTGTCTGTCTGTTTGTTTGTGTACGTGTGTGTTTGTGGATGCATACGCGCGTTTTTCATTTTTTCCGCACACGAAAGGGTATGGGAAAGAAATCTCGGGCTGGTATTTCAACAGGAAACATGTACACCGTGATTGTAAACTACGTGCGCTATTGTTTGCGGGCAAGTGTAGAAATAGCTGATTTATATACGCAAGGACGATAAACAAACAATGAAGAACTATATATATATGAAAGAACCAAAAAGAAGAAAAAATACACAATAAATATTTTGTCATAAGAGCAGCCTCAAAATATGCTTATGCATGTTCAGTCATTTGAATGCGGCCATGGTGGAGCACCGCCTTTAGTCGAAAAAGTCGATCTCAGGACTTTGTAAGCCTAGTACTTATTGCATCGTGTTCTTTTGCCGAATCGCTAAGGTACGGGGACGTTAACACACCAATATCGGTTGTGAAGAGATGGTGGTGGTGGTGGGGGGGACAAGCACTGACACAAATACATACATACATTTATATATATATTTATGCGAGGGATTTTTTACAGTTTCCATCCACCAGTTTCACTCACAAGGCTTTAGTCGGCTCGAGGCTTCAGTAGAAAACACTTGCCCAAGATGCCATTGTCGACCTCGGCGGAATTTGAACTCACATCGTAACGGCAGACGAAAAGCGATAAGCGTTTCGCCCGGCGTGCTAACGTTTCTGCCAGCTCGCCTTATATTTATTTATTTATTTATTTATTTATATATATATATATATATACGTGTGTTTTTGTGTCTGTGTTTGTCCCCCCACCATTCTTGACAACCGACATAGATGTATTTACGTCCCTGTAACATAGCAGTTTGGCAAAATAAACCGATAAAATATGTATTAGGCTTTCAAAGAATAAGTCATGCGGTCGATTTCTCCAACTAAAACATATATATATAAGTATCCGTGCAAATATATTTTTGAAGATACATACTAATAGAGTGGACTAGAATTTGATAAAGTCACACCTACGAAATTATCGACAAATCTAGCGGTCGATTTTGATAGTTCATTGTTATAAAATGCAACCCATTACATCTATTTTTTTCTAGGAAGTATAATTGTACAGCTAAGAAGGTACTTTGCAACATATGTTATACTCATATTGATATAAATAACGTATGTTAGGAGGTCATTAACATTTTAATACTGAAATCTTCTGGGCTAAGAAACATGGAAATGAACTTACATATGTAATCATGAGTAGCTACATGGATGATGAAATAACGAATTAGTTGTAGTGATCAGGATAGACACTCACGCTCAAAAAAGAAAGGCATACAATCCACTAGCAGAGGACTGTATAGAGATGATAGGTTGGCTATGTATACCAATAACAAATGATATGAGTTGGAAAAGTTTGGAAAATACTAAGAGTTCAATAAAAAATTACAATCACACACTTATAAATAGTAAATGTAGATATTACCTTATAACAGACCCTGCCAAAATATCAAAACGAAGAAACAGCATAACCTGGGATACCCAATAGATTTTTCTAGCAGTATCTTGAACATTTTCAATTTAACCAATACGTTATGTGAAGGACGTATAACTCCTACAAACAAAACAGGATTCGATAAGTATTAATGACCTGCAGGGACACCGTATTTCGTTATGCAACTATAATATACTACGAAGTATATTGAACACCTTCCATAAAAAATCTGTAGAGATAATCTTAACAAACGATAAGTATATATGTACTATACATGTTTGTGTGTATATTGTTGCTTGTCACCTGTACATCTCACGGCGTATATAGTGCATCATCAATATTTAATTCTAATATATGTATGTGTGAGTGTTTGTGATGAATATAAGTATAGGACTATCTATGTGTGAAATGTATATATGCGTGAACTCGCAATAAAATTTTGCACTACCATAAATAATATTTACGGACCTACGAAAAATGTATACCATTTGAATGCAACAACTACAAGGCTAGAAATTATTTCTAGCAACTGTGGAAATAGAGACAATGGAAATGTTAAAGCATAGCTTTTGTTGCTTGCTCTTTGTTCACTGCAGAAAAATTAAATATGTTGCCATTTTGAACGCAATGCCCCACTTACGCTCACACTTACACACAAACACGTGCATAAACATAGACACAAAATCATATCCTGCAATTAGAAATGGGTTTTAAAAAATGAAACGATAATAGAAAAATAAATGTATTTAGGAAAAGTATTGACCGGGGCTACATTAACAAAAAAAGAAATGAATAGAAAATAAAGTAAAGAGAAATACAAAAAGGGCAGATTAGATAGTTTAGTCTAAGGCTTACCATTCCCCTAACTCATATGAGATATTCAATGCCTTGAAAACTTAGAGTCAAATCACTGGTTGATCAAAGATCAAAGCCGACCATAGTAATAATAATGAAAGAAAAAAAACCAATGCTTTTGGACTTTATGAACTTAAGATTCCTGTAACAGCTGAACCTTCCGGATATTCTGTCTCGAATGTAACATCGGTTGCTTCACGTAACCACTCTCTGCACAATAACAGCAATTTTAGAGCTGCATATTTTCTTTGTAGCTAGATAATGCTAATTATTTCCAACCCAAATGCTGCTAACGTATTGCTATAAGCTGACATATTTTACGTCTTAAAATTCACAATTTCTTCAGTTATCTTATCAGTTAGAGCAAAATTTGGTTTCATATAAACATTCATTTATGTTCTTTTGGTTTCTAAATTCAATTTTTTTCTTATATATTCCAATTTTCAGTTTTTATGTTCAGCTATGCAACGTAACCGAGCTACTAGTTTATTGTTTCTACACTCTCTTTAAGTTCAGCTTCTAATTTTCTTCTGTTTCTCTCTGTTTACATACACACACATACACACACACACACACACACACACACACACACACACACACACGTATGTATTTGCACCATATCGGAATAATTTAAGCGAGGCCATACACAGCACCTAACTTTGTATTTGTAAGCTGAAACACATAAGGATATGGATACATACATATATACATACATACATGTATATATATACATACATACATGTATATATATACATATACATACATATATATTTACATATATATATTATGTGTATATGTATGTATATAAACAGCTGGGTGTGTCGACATTTCTCACAAGACCCATTACTGTTTATCGATCTTAAGACGAAGTATTCAATATATTTTCCATGTTAGCTTTCAATTAACAATTAATTTTCTCTCTATCTTCGTCTCTACTCTCTCTCTCTCTCTCTCTCTCACATACACACACAAACAAACACACACTCACACACACACACAAACATACACACACACACACACACACGCACACACACAAACACACACAATTCTCTTATGTATTTCTATTTATCTATTTTTATGTGTGTTTATCTGTGAAAGTCTTATATTGTTTAGCTCAATGAGCAAAGACGTAAAGTGGCTGAACATAATAAGCAACAGCTGTTTGATTGAATCACTAAAATCAAAGGAAATTTCTGTGACAAGCAGAAAAATAGTCATTGAATAATAATAATAATAATAATAATAATAATAATAATAATAATAATAATAATAATAATAATAATAAATGCCCTAATGCAGTATCAGGCAGTGGCTCTAATATCTTCTGATCTTAACTGATTGGAAGTGTTATCTTGTACATTGTTTTGTCTTGGTATGAAAGATGGGCTACAGCAAATATTCTGCTTAATACCACAGATTTGCTTATCAGCTGTTTGACCTTAACCAATTGAGCATGTCCCTTGGTGGCTGACGATGTGTGCATATCTGATTAAGAGCAGAAGTAGTGGGAGAGCATCTGAGTCATGTGTTGAGAGGAATTCTTTGGAGTTTGGATAATTCACCTTTGGAAACATGGGTGTTTCATTCAACATCCTTATACAACCCTTACTCAGAGACCTCTTGAGCGGGATGGGCTACTCGACCTGAAGAAAATTCTAACTGGGCCCCTACCTCCAAGGTGATGCGTTGTTAATCTTGATATGAGATCACCATGTCACGCACATATGGTTGGGATGCCATGGGTAGTCATGATGGGTATACTGGGCTTCGTATATTTTACCCCAGAGTCACCTTGGTTGCATGCACTGTTCTCTCACTCAATAATAATAATAGCAATTATCCTTCCTACTGGAGGCACAGGGTCTCACATTTGGTGGGAGGGAACTAGTCGATTACATCAATCTCAGTGTGTAACTGGTACTTAATTTATCAACCCCGAAAGGATGAAAGGCAAAGTCGACCACGGCGGAATTTGAGCTCAGAACGTAGCGACGGGCGAAATACCGCTAAGCATTTCCTCCAATGTGCTAATGATTCTGCCAGCTCGCCGCCTGTAAAGTTAGTAGCAATTCCAATAATTGTCACAGCCTTAGGAACAGTAAATAAATGTCTTATGAAATATATTGAACAACTAGATTTTTGCAATCCGGAGGAGACGTTGCAGAAACGACGCTGCTCGAAAAAGCTCGAATACACCAGAGTGTATTCTAAAACTTATACATCACTTAGCATCTCATTTTCCTTTGAAACTACCGGGAATACATATCTGCACAAATTTGAGATGTGGGCTGAGGATTATTATTTTGAATGTATCAAATACAAACACTCCCTCAAAGTCACTCATTTTAGTTTCATCATAACTGTCGATAAAGATATGGAAGACGGGACATTCTCATTTTTGGCTCTCTAGAAATGTTCTTGACATAATGATGAGTTCCAAGTTTTCCTTACTTTTCTAATATCGCGGTTAATATTTTGTGAGACTCCCAGTATGAGCTGATGAATACCAGTTACCAATAAAGAACCGCATTTATAGCAGAAAAGCAAATGATTCATTCATCACGGACAGCCGGTCGATTAGCGATATTCTTTGATGCCTATAAAAGTCAGTGCATCAAATGTCTGCAACTAGATACTCTATGTCATGTGATGCTTTGTTATATAGTTGTTGTCAGATCGCTTGTGAAGTTTCATATGAGTGCAACTGGCAACAGAGAATTCAGTACAACCTGCTGAATGGTCGGGTCGTCGGCGATAAAACCAGCACTGGGCTTGCCTGCTGAAAAATGTTGCCAGAACACCAGCAGGTCTAAAAAACAAGACCTGTCAAATGAATGAGTGAACCTAGTGTAAGTGCAGTGACTATATAAAAGTAGCAAGGAAACTCAAAAACTCCGGGTTGGTGCCCTGCCACTAGGAGTGATGCACCCTTCAGTTTTTGTTAGGCATGGCTTAAGAGAAGCTAACTCTAATATAAGACCAAATATGCTGGGAATGACATTGAACATTTCAGGGGTCTTTTAATTGCACTTGAGGTCAGGGGTTCCCCACATTCATGTGACTGCCAGCCATACTGGTACTTGTTGTCTTGTTCTGTTGTTCTGGCTCATCTCTGGATCATATGAATAGGATGGAGAGGGTGTGCGTGGTGGTGGGAAAGCCTTATTGGACCTAAAATTTTAGATTTGCTAGCATTTTGCGTGGGAAATGGTCGGTGTGATGGTCTTCGTCGGTCAGGAGCGGACATTCATCATCATCATCATCATCATCATCATCATCATCATGTATGTATGTATGTATATATATATATATATATATATAAATATATATATATATATATATACACACACACACACACACATATATATA